>NW_006922246.1:661351-681287 GCF_000298275.1 Orycteropus afer afer | reverse complement strand
CCTCAGAAGGAAGGTTGGGCAATCCTACTTCTGTAGTGATACTGCCTTGGAAACCCAAGGAGTGGTCGCTATGAGTCGGGGCTGACTCGATGGCACACAACAACAACAACGTTCAAAGGAATCCCTTCAGTATCTCTTGTATGGTTAGTCTGGTTTTAACAGATTCCCTTAATTTCTGTTTATTCAAAAACCTCCTAATTTCACCATCATATTTCAGGGATAATTTTGCCAAGTATATAATTCTTGGTTGAAAATTTTTCTCCTTCAGGGTTTTATATATATCATCCCATTGCCTTCTCACTTGCATGGTTTCTGCTGAAAAATCAGAGCTTTCCTTATGGGTTGTCCTTTGAAAGTAACTTTTTGTTTTTCCCATGCTGCTTTCAAGATTCTTTCTTTGCCTTTGGCTTTGATGAGTTTGATGATGATATATATTCATGATTTTCTTTTGGTGTCTATCCTGTTTGGGTTCGTTGGACTTCCTGAATGTATATAGTCTCATCTTTCATCATCTCAGGGAAGTCCTCTTCCAACAAATCTTGGAAAATTTTCTCAGTGGTTTAATTTTCTCTTGCTGTTTTGGAATGCCAACTATACATAGGTTATTTCTTTTGATGGTATCCCACATGAACCTTAGGCTTTCTTCTTTTTGTTTTGATTGTTTTTTCTGATTGATCCCTTTTCAATGAAGTAGTCAGGCATTTATCTTCAATCTTATTAATGCTGTCTTCCATTGATTCAATGGAATTGAATCAAGTGACTCCTTTGCCCTTTCAATGTGTTATCTAGTTCTGAAAATTTAATATTAATCTTCTGGATTTCTATATGTAGATTTTGTATCATCTCTAATTTTTCATTTATTTTATCATTTTGTTCTTGTATTTTCTTCTGAAACTGTTCTAGGGCTGTGTCAGTGTTTTCCTTAATGTTGTCAGTGTTTTCCTTGATCTGTCTTCAATCTTTTGAAGGGACCTACATATAATTCTTTTGAATTCTTTATCAGGGAGTTCCAATGCTATTTCTTCTTCAGGGATATGTTCTGGGTCTGCATCCTGTTCTCTTGTTTCTACTACTTTATCTTGCTTCTTTGTGTTGACAGTGTTGGTCTGTTGTCTATAAGACATTGTGACATTGTTGTATTTAGATCTCTGCTAACTGTGAAGAACAGTTAAGGGTGAGTCAGGCTTTTCTTGGTGGTTGTTTGTCATTGGTCAGTTAGTGGAGAAGGAAGCGATGGCTCTCACTCAGTAAGTGTAACTGCCAGAGGAGCGGTATGCCTGTGTCATATGAGCATGGCTGCTATCTCCTACTCAGTTAGATAAAAATAATGACCAAAAAACCTATCAAAAAAGTAAACGTAAGTGGACAACAAACACACAGCATAAAGCCATGGAACACTCATCAAAAAAAAAAGAAAAAAAAGTCTGAGGATGGGGCAATAAGAGAAGAGAGATATAGCAGGAGGATAATGAGGGGGAAAATATAGGAAAAATACACAAAGAAAAACAAGGAATGGGGTGAACCATCAGAAAGAAAAAAAAATGGGCACCAGAAACAGGGAACAGAGAAAAAGCTGAAAAGTAGAACTTGGGAGGGGAAGAATAAAGGATAATAATTTAAAAAAAGGATGAACAAAATAATAATAAGAAGAAGAGTAATAACTTTAAAACAGATAAAAAACAAGTAAACTAAAAAAAAAAAAAAAAAAGAAAAAGAAAAAAAATCTGGGCAGGGTGGGGCAGGGCACCCAGGCTCCCTCTGAGCACACAAACTGGGATGGTATTCCTGCTGGCCCAGAAGGTGGGTGGGAGTGAGAGATGGCCACACCTCCATTCACCAAATGGGTGTGGGGTATGAGAATAACAAGGGAATATCACACCTTTCCAGTCATTCATGTCTGGAATGTCTTAGCAGTTTCTGGCAAGTGGAGCCTATTCTTAGGTCTCTGGAATCTGAGAGAATGCTGTCACTTTAAATATCCAAAACGGTCTAACCTCTTGTAAACATTCAAAATGGCTGTGCCCTCTGGATAGGCAAAAGACCACAGCTCAGTCCATCTCCCTCTTTGCTACTTACCCTTTTATTTACCAGCCACCAGAGCAGTCCTCTGTGCAGCCCTTGGCTAGCAGGGCTGATTTTTTGGTTAATTCTTGGGTCCCAACACCTCTTGACAATATCCAAGCTGTTCATGCAGTCAAGATTGCTGATAGACCACACCCACCATATGTCTCCTTTTTTAGTGTTTTCTGGCAGGTTCTTCTACTACTTGGAATTTAGTCCACTTATTCATTCTTCCTTTCAAAGTTCAGGGCTCCAGGATTGTCATCTATATCTGTGTTAACTTGTTCCCCTTTTCTTTGTTGAAGAGGGTCTGTGTAGTTTGTCTGTTTATTCCATCGTCTTACTGGAACTCTCTATAGACTATTTTAAATAAGGGATGATCTCAGAGTGTTCGGAAATCCAATATAATTTCTTTTCCTTTTTTATAATTGATTGTGATATATTGTGGAGCTTGATTTTTAGAACTTCAAAAAAACTTAAATATTTTATTGATATTGGTGTGAGCATTCTTTCTCCCCCAAGGCCTTTTGTTGTTAATTGTTATCATCATCACTTCCAGAGAACATCTCTGATATCAGTCAATAATTCCATTTGATGACTAATACTTTGCTAAGGTGATTTTGTCATTATATCTTGTTCTTCAGTGTTACCATCTACTTTTATCTTGTGGAAAGGAGTTCTAGTGCCACAGTGGGTTATGCATTTGGCTGCTAATGAGAAGGTCAGCAGTTCAAACCTACTAGCTTCTCTGTGGGAGGAAGATGAGGTAATACATTCTTGTAAACCCTATGGGGGTAGCTATGAGTTGGAATCAACTTAATGGCAGTTTTTTTTTTTGTTTTGTTTTGTTTTTTTTCCCTAAGTCTTGTTGGCCAATGCCATTTTCTGAGGATCAATCATTATTATTACACCCCTTTAAACCACAAAGCAAACCTTATACCAATAAGACAATTTTGACTCCTGGTGGCCTCATCTATTACAGGGTAGAACTGCTTCATTGTTTCCTTGCTTCAATTTTACAGAAGCAGGTCACCTGGTCTTTCTTCTGTGACATTTCTGAGTGGATTTAAGCAGCCAAAGTTTAGGTTAGTAGTTGAGTGCAAGCCATTTCTGCCACCCAGGGATTCTTCATATTTTAGAGAGAGAAGAGTTTTCTACAGGCTGTTCAGTAATACTTCATAAGATATGCTAATCTTAGAAAAATGAATGTTCTAACAGTATCCATATATTCACAAAGACATATATGCATATATTCACTTTGTTTAAAAGTGGTTTACATGCTGGGTACAAGCAGGTAGATATAATAAGATTGTTATACTATTCTATGTGTTATTTTTCACTGAAAATTATTGGAATGTTAATCAAACCTTTTTTTTTGTTTTGTTTTGTTTTCTGTTATTTTTCTATTTAGTACCCAATATTAAAATTCCCATTGATATTTTGCTCTCTTGACAAATTTCACATTAAAGATTACTTCATGTCAGTAAATCCTTAATATATACAAGAAATTTAAATCTGAATGCATTATTATCATTATAAGAATAATTTGTAAAATATATACTTAAACCCCTTCAAAGAACCCATTATATTGACTTAATAAATCATGTAGAAAACTCTCATTTTTAGACAACATGTATATATTTGCTCATAATGCACATCATTTTTTCTCTGATTGTTGTTGTTGTTATTGTTATGTACCATTGAGTTGGCATGGCATGACTTATAGTGACCCATTCTTGGGTTTCCAAGGCAGTATCCCTACGGAAGTAGATTGCCCAACCTTCCTTCCAAGATTAAAATCTTTAGATCCAAATTAATTCACTGTGCCTCTAAATCTTCCAATATCATTCAGATTTTCAATAAATATATTTAATTGCTAGTTATATACTAGACACTGGGTTAGTTTCTGCTGATATAAGAATATATAGAAGGCACTCACTGCTTTGAAATAATCTATTGATAATAGCATGAAAAGACATATAAAAATACTATAATCAGAAAATTCAACATTGTGATATGCAAAAAGTTTTAAGAGAAGTTAAATGTTGGGGTGCCAATTCCCAGGAGTTAAGAAAAACTTAAACAGAAGAGGTAAAATTTGAGTTAAATTGTTTTGGACAAATAAGCATTCAAAAGGTAGAAAAGAAAGAGGAAATATCTCTCCAAGCAAAGTCAAAGGTGCAAGAAATCATGGTCCAGTTGAATAACCACAATTCTGTCATGCATTTTATCTAGCATATAGGATTTGTGTGTGAGATAGAAAAGAGATAGTTTGGGAAATACTGATGGAGGTCATAATATAGTTTTGCATACAATGCTCAAATTTAAACTTAACTTATAAATGATAAATATATTTGTGATAGTTGAAGATGTGTCAACTTGGCTGGACTCCAGTTGTGAGTGGTGGCTCCCATGATGGATCACATGACTGCGTTCTAAGCGGCCGGTCGGCCTAGGGGGAGTTTCCCCAGGGGTGTGGCCTACCTGCAATACTATCCCAGGGACAAACTGGAAGAACGGCATTCCGGACTATATACTTCCTGGAGCGAGCAGCTCGCTGCTCGCCCTGGAGGTTTTCGGATTCTTTCTTTGTTGGGAACAGTGACCAGCGCACTGCGTGTCAGCTTGATTCTCTCGGCTTTACTGTGCTTACGGGAACCAGACGACTCCGGGCCCCATCTCTCTCCAGAGACGAACTTTGTGACTTGAACTCCTCTGCCGTGCGTGCGAAAGCCAGACGGCCCTGGGCCCCATCCCCCTCCAGAGACGAACTTTTCAGTTTGAACTTGTCGGCTTCTACACGCTTGTGAGCCATTTATCTAAGATAAATTTCTCTCTCTCTCTCTTTCTCTCTCTATAAATATAGATATATATATACTTTGCTGGTTTTTGTGTTTCTCTAGAGAACCCAATCCAACACAATATTGAAAGATATTAGCCAATGATGTGAAATAAATAGATTTGTGTTTCAGAAAAAAAAATACTTTCATGTAATACGAAGAATAGATTAGTGGGTTTAGGACTGAAAAAAGAAGAGTAATGTGTACAAATTTTAGTTGTAGTTATGGTTGAGAAAATGGCCAAAAACAGAGCTCAAGGTAAAAAACAAAATAACAAAGAGGTATTCTTAATACCTAAACTCCAAGAAAATAGTTATCAGCAGGATCAAAAAATAAATAAATACAAATTTGAAGACATATAAAAATTAAAGACTGAAAATCATTATGTTAGAACAATAGTGTCAAATTGTAGGGATCAAAATCAGACTGGAGGGTTTTTGGTATCTGGAAGGAAAGAGAATTGTGGCTGCTGTGCAGACTACTCTTCTAAGTTTTTTACAATGAATAGATTGATAGAAGGTTTTGGAAGTTTTATTTTCACTAAACAGTTTACTCATTGATTCATCAAATATCCAGGCCAGAAGATACTTTAGACTTTGGGAATACAACACAAAACCATAGCCCAAAGGTCCTAAAGAGCTTTGTAATGTGATTGGTAAAGTGTTCTTCAATGTGTTTCTCTTTTAGTTCCCTAAGCAAAAAGTAATAGTCGTGTTACTGAATCTTGATAAGAAAGAAACTAACAGGAGTCACCTAGGTCCTAAAGTGATGCAATCCATTATCTGTCAGCAATATGGCAATAACGTTTTTATGCATCAAGAGTGGAAGAGGCATACAGCTGCAGTTAAACTTTTATGCATCATTGTTTACAGAAGTGGAATAAATATCCATCAATGACATCATGTATATAAGAACATCCATCAAGCGTTGGGAGAAGGAAAGGAATATCTGTGATTAATTGTTTATTCTTCAATTCATCAGGCAGTAAAATAAATATGCTTCAGTTTAACTGCTGACACATTCAGAGTAAGGAGTGAGATACGTGTCAGTTCAAATTGTGTATGTTACTAATTTCAAGAGTGAAATAAAAATCCATCAATGACATGCCGAGTAATTGGAAATGCTTTAGAGGATTTGTCCAGAGATTTTATTTGCCCAAATAGCCTTCTCAGAATTTGTCTTCACATCAGAAAACGCTGCCCTGATATGTTGGTACATCAAGTTCTGTAGAAAACTAGTTATGGGTCACAGATTTGCAAAACTGTTTATGTAACATGTGACAACAAACCTAATTCAGGCCAAGTGCTATATTGTTATTTATAAGTAATTTTACAGAAAAATCTATCATCAGCAAAGTTTGTATTATATGTTATAACAGTCTTACTAATTAAACAAAGTTTGGTGTGAATTATTTTAGAAGTTATTCCACTTTACCTACAATTGTAGAGTATTTCACACAGTTTTTGTGATTTGCGCTCTGAATTACATCGCTATATGTAAAATGTGTTACTGTTAGCATTTTCTCAAGTTTGTTCAACAGTACAAAGTTTTGTGATATTTGCAGTCAACTCCTGAAACACCTGTCATCATTCCAACAGTGTTACATCAAAACTTTATCTTGCTTTACAGACCAGTAGTGCATAAGATGGAAGTCTTTGAAATGCAGTGTTGCTGACTGAGGACTGACACTTGCCCAGAGTACAAATATTTTACCAATTGCCTAGACTGGAATAATTGAACAAAAACAAATGAAAGTGGGCTTATTTATTACTATCTTAAATTGGTAGTAGGATAAGTGTTAGGTAATTTGATGTCCAATTCCCCATGTTACATCCATTTTAAAAGTATGGATAAGAAAATCCAATTCAACTGAGGAAGAATATAAATTATGAATGTGCATGTCTCTCATCGAGTTAGAAAGCAAGTTATCAAATCTAACTATTGTCTTTAATTTTGATTATAGCTCTGGTAGCATAAAGCCTAAGGCATTTGATTGCTAACCAAAAGACTGGCAGTTCAAACCCACCAGCCGCTCCTTGGACGGAAAGTGGGGCAATCTACTTCTGTAGTGATACTGCCTTGGAAACCCAAGAGCCATGAGTTGCATACGAGTCAGCAGCGGTGGGTTTGGTTTTTGGTTTTGGAGCTAGGAAAATATCAGTCCTTTTTATCACAACCTTTAAACAAGAACCATTACAACCAAAACTTCAACTTCTTAAGTTACTTTTTTAAATCCCCATTTGGGTGAGGTGCAAAGGAAGAAGATTGATTTCACGAAGCATGGAAACAGCAGTGAAGAAATCAAATAACATATTGTATTGGAAAAATCTACTGCAAAAGACTTCATTAAAGTGTTAAAAAGCAAATGTTTCATTTTGATTACCAAGGTACACTTGACCTATGCCATGGTCTTTTTAATCACCACATATGCATGTGAAAGATGGACAAAGGAAAAAGAACATCTAAGGAGAGTTGATGCATTTGAATTGTGGTGTTGGCTAAGAATATTTGATATACCAAAGACTGCCAAAAGAATGAACAAATCTGTCTTGGAGGAAATACAGCCATAATACTCCTTAAAAGTGAAAATGGAGAGACTCTTCTTGCTTACTCTAGATGCATCACTACGAAAGATCAAGCTGTAGAGACAAATATCATAGTTGGTAAATTAAAGGGTCAGTGAAAACAAATAAAACCCTCCATGAGATTTGACATAGTGGCCGCAACAATGGGCTCAAATATAGCAACAATTGTGAAGATGGTGCAAGACCCTAGCAAGGCTTTGTTATGTTATATGTAAGGTCACAAGGAATTGGAGCCAATGGGCAGCAATTAACAACAACACCAAATCTCCATTTTGTTCTTCATAGAATAATTAAAAAAGTAAAGAATCATTTCTTTTAATTAAAAAAAAAAAGGTTGATGTACAGTTTAAATCATCCAAAATGTACTAAACCAGTAAAACTAGTTGCTGTTGAGCAGATTCTGATGCAAGGTGACCCTGTGTGATTCAGAGTAGGCTTCACACAGGAGTTTTGTTGGCTGTGATCATTTGGAAGTAGATTGTGAAATCTTTCTCCTGAGAAGCCTCTGGCTGGATTTAAACTTCTATCCTATTTGTTAGTAGTCAGCACTTGAAGCATTTGCAAGACTGCATCGAGTGGATGAAGACTAATTTTCCCAAATAAAATTAGGATACTCCTAAAACAAAAGGGGAGGGGGTGGCAAGATGGTTGTTACACAAAGATATCATTAGAAATATAGGACCTATATACTTATTTCTATTTTAAATTTAAATTTATAAATATATGTATAAAATATGGAAGGTATTCTTTTCTTTTGGTTTTCTAATTCTAGGTCTTTTAACTTCTCGTTATAGTACTTTATATTATCTTCTCGATCTGGCCTTTCAAATCTTCAGCTCTTTTACTTCAATTCTTCTATTTGCTTTAGCTACTATACATTCACGAACAAGTTTCAGAGTCTCTTCTGACATCCATTTTGGACTTCTTTTTTTTTTTTTTTATTTCCTGTCTTTTTAATGACTTTATGTTTTCTTCATGTATGATGTTCTTGATATCATCCCACAACTCATCTGGTCTTCAGTCATTAGTGCTCAATTCATCAAATCTATTCTTGAGATGGTCTCCAAATTCAAGTAGGATACACTCAAGGTTGTACTTTGCCTCTTGTGGAGTTCTCTTCACCTTCAATTTAACATGTATATAGCAATTGGTAGTCTGTTCCACAATTGGCCCCTGACCTTGTTCTGATTAATGATATTGAGCTTCTCCAGGTCTCTATCCACAGACATAGTCCATTTGATTCCTGTGTATTCTACCCAATGAGGTCACTATTTATGATATATAAAAAAAGGTATTGGCAATGAGTAAATTGTTGGTCTCACATGTGCCCTCCAGCATCATTTCTATCACCAAGGTTATATTCCAACTACTGATCCTTTTTCTTTGTCCCCAACTTTCACATTCTAATCACCAGTATTTATCAATGGATCTGGATTCCACATTTGATCAATTTCAGACTACAAGAATTGGTAAAAATCTTCAATGATTTCATCTTTGACATTAGTGGATGGTGCATGAATTTGAATAGACATATTATTGATCTTTCTTGTAGGTGTATGGATAATATCCTATCACAGATAGCATTATAATTCAGGATATATCTCGAAATGTTCTTTTTGATGATGAATGCAATACCACTCCTTTTCAATTTGTCATTCCTGGAATAGTAGACCATAGGATTGTCTGATTCAAAATAGCCAGTATCCATCTATTTCAGCTCATTAATAAGTAGAATATTGATTTTTATGTATTGTATTTCATTGTTGACTACTTCTAATTTTCCTTGAGTTCTTCTCAATTTGAGTCATGCTACATCAGCAAATGAAACTCTCCCAAACTCCATCTTTAAGGTTAACTCTACATTGAGGAGGCAGCTCTTCCTCATCATATTTTGAGTGCCCTCCAACCTGAGGGTTTCATATTCTCACACTATATCAAACAATGGTCTGCTGCTACTCATAAGGATTCACTTATCAATATTTTTCAGAAGTGGGTTACTAAGTCCTCTTTCCCTGTCTTTGTCTTGAAGCTTTGTTGAAACCTGTCCACCATGATGATGTTGCTGATATCTGAAATACTGGTGACATAGCTTCCAGCATCAATAACAACTCATCAGAGAACCACACTTATAGACAATTACTCAGATTATGACAAACTGAAAGAAATACTCAGCATTTCTCAAGCTAAAGGAACTGAAGGAAAACCTAAAGCCTTAAGTGGCAATGTTGAAGGATTCTTTGTGCAGAACACTGATTGATACAGGAAGCATTAAAAGAATATAGAAGGAATACAGAGTCACTGTACCAAAAAGAATTGATTGATGTTCAACAATTTCAGGAGGAGTATATGATCAAGGACCAACGGTACTGAAAGGAGAAGTCCAAGCTCTATTGAAGGCATTGGCAAATAACTAGGCTAAAGGAATTGACAGAATACTAATTGAGATGTTTCAGCAAACCAAGGAAATGCTGGAATTACTAATTTGTTTATGTGAAGAACTTTGAAAGAGAGCTCTTGACCAACAGGCTGGAAGATATCCATATTAATGCTCATAGCAAAGAAGTTTATTCAAAGAAATGCAGAAATTTTCAAATAATATCATTAATATCACATGCAGGTAAAGTTGTGCTAAAGTTAACTCAAAAATTGTAGCAGTACATAGGCAGGGACTGAAATTCAAGAAGAAATTCAAAAAGGATTTAGAAGAGGATGTAGAATGATGTATATCATTGATGATGTCAGATGGATCTTTGTTGGAAGTAGAGCATACCAGAAAGATGTTTATTGATTAGGCAAAGACATTTGACTGTGTAGATCATAAGAAATAATGGATAACATTGCAAACAATGAGAATTCCAAAATATTTAATTGTGCTCCTGAGGAATTTGTTCATAGACTAAGAGTCAGTTGTTCAAACCAAATCAAGGGGATACTGTGTGGTTTAAAATAATGAAAGGTATGTACCAGGGTTGTATCTTTTCATATCTATTCCAAGCTTCATGCTGTGCAAACATTCTGAGAAAGTTGACTATATGAAGAAGAATGTGGCATCAGGATTGGAGGAAGATTTATTAACAATCCAGCATATGCAGATGACACAACTTTGCTTTCTGAAAGCAAAGAGGTCTTGAAGCACTTACTAATGGAGATCAAAACTATAGGCTTAAGTATGAATTTCATGCCAACCTAACAAAAAAAAAAAAAAAAATCCTCACAAATAGACCAATAAGCAACATGCTGACAAATGGGGAAAAGATTATAGTTGCAAGGATTTAATTTTACTTGAATCCACAATCCACATCCATGGAAACAACAGT
This sequence comes from Orycteropus afer afer, assembly GCF_000298275.1. Classification (NCBI taxonomy): domain Eukaryota; kingdom Metazoa; phylum Chordata; class Mammalia; order Tubulidentata; family Orycteropodidae; genus Orycteropus; species Orycteropus afer. The sequence continues at coordinate 670,484 of NW_006922246.1, read as the reverse complement.
CAAGAAATCAAAAAATGAATACAATCTGTTCCCAGATTACAAATGAGTTTTGTTCCTAAATCTGTCTTTAAAATGAATTAGTACATAAATTGGAATAGTTTGGTACAATTCTTACCTAATATCAGTTAATCAAATGTTTTTTTCTTAGTGTATAGTGTTCTATGCATGCTGTTGTTCATAGGTGCCATAAGAGTGTTCTGACTAATAGCCACCCTATCTATAACATAATGAAACACTGCCCAGTCCTGTAATATCCTTACAGTTGTTGCTATGTTTGAGCCCATTGTTGCAGCCACTTGTCAATCCACCTCATCAATGGTCTTCCTCTTTTTGTTGACCCTATATCTTACCAAGCATGATGTCCTTCTTCAAGGACTGGTTCCTCCTGATAACATGTCCGAAGCATGTCAGAGGATGTCTCACCATCATCACTTCTAAGGAGCATTCTGGCTGCACTTCTTCCAAGACAGATTTGTTCGTTCTTCCAGTAGTCAATATTCTTTGCCAACACCATAATTCAAATGCAGCACTCCTTCTTCAATCTTCATATGCATGCAAAACCTGTAAAATGAACAAGAGAAACTTAAGAAGAATTTCTTCATGTATAAAATGTTTTACAAAACACTGACAGATACACTACAACATCCTTAGCATAATAATACAGTAATAATATTTTGATGTGTGCAACAAAGTAGCAAAACTGAAAAAACAAACTCACTACCTCAAGGTGGATCCGACTCATAGCAAACCCCCCTTGCGTTTCTGAGGTAGTATCACTACAGAAGTAGATTGCCCAATCTTCCTTCCGAGGAGTGGCTAGTGGATTTGAACTGCCAGCCTTTTGGTTAGCAGTCAAATGCCTTAGGCACTACACCACCAGAATTCCTAACAAAGTAGCACCCATTAATTATTATGAACTATTGTACACCTGAAATGTATAACATAATAAGCTCTACAGGGTTTGTCCATAGATACATGTTGTACCGGACATTAGCAACCTTGAAACTGCTTGTGTTTATATGTTATACATAATCACATAAAAATGATTGTAACTCATGTCCTCTATCTTGGAAGTTTTTACCCTATAGCTATTAATGGATTATATATATATATATTTTTAAATGAATAAATTTAAATACAGCTATAAATGGAATTAAATATAAATATAGAAATACAAATACCTATGCTTGTATGAATGATGATTATTTTCCCTATTTCTGTTAAATTTGTTTTTTTTAACAATGTGTAGAAGGTACATTAATTTTATGGACATGTTCTTTAAAGAAAGAAAGAGAGAGTGATTAGAATAATTGCTAAGCTGTGTCAAAAGATGAGAATGGTCACTGTTAAGTAACCACTTAGTTTTTATTTACATGTTTAGAGATTAAAGTAATAAAACATCTCTAACATATATTTACTTTTCCCTTGTACACTATCAATTTATTTTTATAAATAACTATTTTCTTCTGAAAAGAACATAAAATCTCTGCTTATAGTCAGAAATATTCATATTGCTGTTTTATATCCAATGATGTTGATTAACTTAGACTAGGTTTTTAAAAGCAATGAAATATTATGAAACTATTGCATTTAATCACCCTTACGTTCTTAATTTAATAGAAAGAATGAGAGAGAGAAAGCAAAGAGAAAAAAAAAAAAAACTAGCAAAGAGTAAGCAGACTAAGAAGTATGGGTAAAAATGTATTGCTTCAACAGACTGCCATTTTATTTTTCTATCTGGAGAAATAAATAGCTAGACTTCCTAAAATCCAGATCCTCTCTTTCAGTAGGCATCAGGGGACATGAATTTGTTTTTTAAAATACTCATGTTGAAAACTCTGCACAAGTTCTTTATGAATATATTCCCAAAAGCTGAAACCTTTCCATTGTGAAAGGAAGTAATTTAAAGCTTATATGTTAAACATGGTACAGCCAAGAGTTTGTCCTTTTCCTTGAAAGAGGAAATCAAGACCCAGCTACCACTGTTCTGTGAAGAGATTTGAACTGTATCATCTGCATAAAACTTCTCAGATATCAAACAGAGGTGCATCCATTCATTATTTCTACACCTCAGAAAGAATAGAGATATCCCATTGATAATGTCATTGTGCAAATGAAAAGTATATAGGTTTGTGAGCATTTTAGATGAACTATTATCTATTAGACTTGTAGATCAGTTGACTAGATCAACTAGCATTTGAATTGTATAAAGAGTAAATACAAAGGAGGTCTAATTTGGGTATGTTGTTTTATTTTTCAACTATTGCTCAGTATCTTGGGATACTGATCTTCATAATGATCCTCCAATGTTGCATTAAACAAAGGTTATCATAATGAATGTGAGTTGAGATTGGATTTCATTTTAAACAAATGTATCTTCAGACAAGAGAAGAGTATAAAAAGGGACATAATATTACATAACAAGTATATCCTTTTTAAAATTAACATAAGATTAATGACATAGTGATTAGGGTAGTTTTAATAACTATGGACAGCAGCAGGTAGCAGATGTTAGACTACCCACATGGTTCTAATTTTACAAATGCATATCAGATGCATTTTTTTCAAAGAAAGCGTACTTAAAAATCTCACATTTAGTGTTTTCTCCCACAAAGGTTGTATTACAGCTCAAGCATGACACATATTTCTGTTCAGATGCTCCTAATACTGTGTTATTTAAACACATTTTCTGACAGATACTCCTTTTTTGGAGCAGAACCATTTTCTAATACTTTTGCTAGTGTTCTAAACATTGTATTTTCTCTACTTAAAACATTTATTGCTTGTTCAAGTCTTTGAGTACATCTAATTTTATCGTACTGTCAAAGAAAATGTTTTTACTATAGCAAAAGCCAACAGTCACAATATATTTAAGAGAAGCAGGGCATAAAGTCTAATCCTGATTTTATTGATGGTTTGAAAAATAAAATGAACTTTTCTTGAAAGACAATATGAATTCTCTCTGGCTCTTACCCTTCATTTCTTAGCTAAAATTAAATTTCTTCTTGGTGAAAATAAACAACATAGACTTGTGTGTGTATATATATATATATATATATATGAGATATATTTGGGACAGTAATACTCATGGAACTATTATTATTATTACTATTATTTTTACAATGAGTTCATCCTGACTATCTGTCAGAGAACTTTGAAGTAATTGCAATTTAGAATTGAACATGATTAAATTGAACATGACTTTAACAATAATTCAAAGCAGTGAGATGATTGAAAACACTTAGGAAGCACTTACTTTTGGGAAACCTAATTTCTGTATAACTTATTTAAGTTCTCAAAATGTTTTGTTGTCACTGACAGCTTAGCTGATCATCAAAATCAATTTTTAATCTTATAGCCTATCATTACACTTAGCACCTTTATGAACCTTTTTTTTTTTTTTTTAATTTTGCATAGCAAAAATCTTTTATGCTAACATACAACATTGAATTTAGGATTTTGGTAAGGCATTTGATTATATTCATACACCATTAGCCCAGAGTGGATTATCCTCATTCCTCTCACCCTACCATGTTGACAACCTTTATCACCTCCACCTCTTCCTCTTCCACTCCTTGATCTACTCTCTTCCATTCCTCTCTTTGTGCTCCTGGTAATATTCTGCAAATTCTTCTTGTCTACTCTCAGCCCTCAATCTCATAAACACATACATACTCTTTAGAGACTGCATTTTATCTCTTTCTTAATTTCATTGACATTTACTAGTCTAGTCTTATATATCCTGGACATTGACTTACCCATTGCCATCAAGTTGATTCCTCTGCTCATAGTGACCCCATTGCTTTCTGAGATGATAAATGAAAGAGTATGATACAGCCTTTCCCTTTTAAAAGTAAGACTCATTTTAATAGTGACAACCAATCAATAGAGTAATCTCAACCTTTAATTTTGTTCTTTTGTAAAGCAGTGGTCTTTAGACCTTCAACACTTAAAAGGACCACTAACTTTAGTGGTCCAGGTAACAGTAATTTTTTCATCAATTAAACATTTATTAAACATTGAAAATTAGCAGATACTAGGCAAAATAATGAATACAAAATGATGGATCAGTGGCTCAACATAAGAAAGTCATTTTGAGTATGGAGAAAAATATGTTAAAAATATCTATTAGGCAAATTGGGAAAAGTTCCTTTCTTACTCCTATTTTCCCACATATTTTCTTTGGTAATTATATAAAACTATGTTCATTATTTCCCAGACATTTGTGTCTTTACATATTCATAAATAACATATTGCAGTGGGCAAATCTTCTACAAAAGACCTCCTTAAAGTGTTAAAAAACAAAGATATCACTTTGAGGGCAATGATGCATCTTACCAAACCATGTGTTTTCAATCACTTCAAGTGCCTGCAAAAGCTACACAGTGAACAAGGAAGACTGAAGCAGAATTGATGCATTCAAATTATGTTACTAACAAAAAATATTAAATGAACCATGGACTGCCAGAAGAATGACAAATCTGTCTTTGAAGAAACATGGCCAGAATGGTGCAGGAAGCAAAGATGACAAGACCTCATCTTACATACTTTGGACATTTTATCAGGAAGGATCAGTCCCTGGAGAAAGACATCATACTTGGTTAAGTAGAAAGTTAGAGAAAGAGAGGAAGACCCCCAAGAAGATCAGTTGACACTGTAGCTGCAACAATGAGCTCCAACATTGCAAGGGTTATAAGCATAGCACAAGAACAGGCAGTGTTTCTCTCTGTTGTACAAAGGGTTGCTATGAATTGAAGTTGACTTGACAGCACCTAACAACAATAACATAGTGATTAAAGTCAACATATATCTCATTATAGTTCCAGAATGAATGGAAAGAATTGAGAAAGAAAAATCTGGAAGTGTTAATGGCTGACAATTTTCCAATAATTAAGAAAGAGAAAAGAAAAATTATGAAGAAGTACAATAGCATTATTTGTTTTTAAGTTCATCATTAGAAATTCAGATTGTAACTTAACAAGAAAAAGAAAAATCTTAAAAACAAGGGAAAGTAAATAATAGATCCACCTACTAAAGAAATGAGTATTAGATTAAGTGCAGACTTCCAAGAGTAACAATGGAATCCAGAAAGTAATGGGATGAAAATTTTAGATACATTTTAGATAACTGTTATAACAATACTCAAACTACAATTGTTGACTTTGCCAAGAAAGTGGATTTTATTCTTTGTAGTAATGGTGAACTACCTTCTTGTAAACTAAATTTCAGGACAAAAACGACAAAGCCTGAAAAAAGGGTCATTTGCACGCATTGGAAAAGCTACCAAGAAAACAGGGATTTGTGGCTATTTATTGAAGGAAAGAAAGCATAAAATGATGAGCCCAAAGTGTTGGCAAACACTGCCAGAAATTCAAGCTGAGTTTAGAAGAAGATGAGGCATGAGGAATATCATTGCTGATGTCAGAGGGATCTTAACTTAAAGTAGAGAATATCAGAAAGAATATCTATGTTCTATTGACCACACAAATGCATTCAACTATGTGGCTCATGACAAATTATGGATAACATTATAAAGAAGGGGAATTCCAGAACACTTATTGTACTCATGCAAAACCTGTACATAGACCAAGAGGCAGTCGTTGGAATAGACCAAGAGATACTGCCTGGCTTAAACCCAGGAAAGGTATACATCAGAGCTGCATCCTTCACCATGTTAGTTCAATCAGTATGCTGAGAAGATAATCTGAGAAGCTGGACTATATGATGAAGAATGTGGAATCAGGATTGGAGGAAGAGTTATTTACAATTTGTCATATGCAGATGACATAACCTTAGTTGCTAAAAAGGAAGAGAGCTTGAAGCACTTTCTGAAGATGAAAAGTAAAGACTGAAAAATCCTCACAATTGGACTAATAAACAAGACTATGGTAAATGGAGAAAATATTGAAGTTGTCAAGAATTTCATTTTACTTGGATCTACAATCAACAGCATAAAAGCAGCACTTAAAAAATCAAACACCATATTGTGTTGGATAATTCTGCAAAATACTTCTTCAAAGAACTGAAATGAAAAGGTATCACTTTGAGGATTAAGGTGAGCCTACCCAAAGCCCTGATATTTTCATTTCCCTCACATGCATTTGAAATCTGGAAAATGAAAAAGGAATACCAAAAACTGATGCATTTGAAATATGGTGTTGGCAAAGAATATTGAATATATAATAGACTACCAGAAGAATGAACAAATCCATTTTGGAAGAAGTATGGCCAGAAGGCTCCTTAAGAATAAGAATGGTGCAACTTCCTCTTATGCAGTTTGGACACGTTATCAGAAGGGCTCAGTCCCTGGAGAAGAATATCAAGCTTGGTAACATCAGGATGAGTGTAAAAGAGGAAGACCCTCAAGAAGATGGATTGGCAGTGAGGCTACAACAATGGGATCAAACATAATAAGAACTGTGTGTATTGCATAGGACTGGGCATTGTTTTGTTCTGTTGTATATAGTGCTCTGTTGTCACTATGAGTCAGAACTGACTCTAGGACACCTAACAACAATGAAAAATACATGGGGCAAATGAAAAATCTCATGAATTTCTATGGGGATTGTAAATATGAATGAACACTATGAAAAATTCTTTAATTCTGTTCATTAAAGCTGAAAACAGGCCAACTCTATGGCCCAGCTATTCCACGCCTACATGAAATTTTTGCACATTAATACCTAATGTGTACAGGAAAGTTCATACTATTATCTTTCAGAATAGCTTAAAATCAAACACAATACAAATGACCATACACAGGAGAATTGGTAAACAAAGTGTGAAACACTCATAAAAAGAAATGTTGTGCAACAATAAAAACAAAAAATTAGGTATGTATATAGCAATATGGATTAATCTCAAAACATTACATCGAATGAAGGAAGCCATAAAAACAACACACACTGTATAATTTAAATATGAAATTTTATTAATAGGAAAAATATATTTGTTATTGTTGTTGTTCAGTACCATTGAGTCAGTTCTGAGTTATAGCAACAACAGAACACTGTGAACAAAAGAATGAAACTCTGCCTAGTCTTTGTCATTCTCATAATCATTGCTATATTTGAGTCCATTACTGCTGCCACTCTGTCAATCCATCTTGTTGAGGATCTCCTCTTTTTTGCTGACAACCTCCTTTACCAAGAATGTGGTTCTCCAGGGACTGGTCTTTCCAGCTTACATGCCCAAAGAACATGAGAAGAATGCTTTGAAGGAGCATTCTGAGTTTACATCTTCCAAGACATATTTGTTCATTCTTCTGGCAGTCCACTCTTTATTCACTATTCTTTGCCAATACTATAACTCAAATGCATAAATACTTTGGTCTTCCTTATTCATTGTCCAGCTTTCACATGTATAAGTTTTTGTTGTTGTTGTTATGTGCCATCCTTCGGTTGCCGAGGCAGTATCACTACAGAAGTAGATTGCCCCATCTTCCTTCCGAGGAGTGGCCGGTGGGTTTGAACCACCAGCGTTCTGGTTAGCACTCAAGTGTTTTAGGCACTATGCTACCAGAGCTCCTCATGTGTATAAGACACAATTGAAAATACCTTGGCTTGGATCAAGTTCACCCTAGTCCTCAAGGAGACATCTTTGCTGCTGAACATTTAAAAGAGGTCATTTGCAGCAGAATTGCCCATTACAATATGTAGTTTGATTTCTTGACTGTTGCTTCCACAGGAGTTAATGTGGATACAAATAAAAAGAAATTCTTGACTTCAATCTTTTCTTTGTTTACCATGATATTTCTTATTAGTCCAGTTGTGAGAGTTTTGAGTGTCTTGTTGAGATGTAACTCACACTGAAGCCTATCTGTAGTCCTGGATGTTCATGAGTAAGTGCTTCAAGTCCTCTTCCCTATCAGAAGGCAAGTGCATTTTATCTGCACATTGTAGATTGTTAATGAGTTTTCCTTCAATCCTGATGCAGCATTCTTCTTCATATAGTTCAGATTCCCAGATTATTTGCTCAGCATACAGATTAAATAAATATGGTGAAAAGTTGAAACCCTGACATACACCTTTCCTGATTTTAAACCACACAGTAGCCAATTGTTCTGTTGAAACAACTGCCTCTTAGTTTATGCACATGAACACTATTAAGTGATCTGACATTTCCTTTCCAAAGTTTTCCATAGTTTCTTATGATCCACATAGTCAAATACTTTTGCATAGTCAATAAAACACAGATAAATACCTTTCTGGTATTCTCTGCTTATAGCCAAGATCCATCTGACATCAGCAATGATATCTTCTATCCCTTGTTCTCTTCTGTATCCAGCATGAGATCCATGCAGTTCCATGTAGATGTATTGATGCAATTGTTTTTTTTCAATTACCTTCAGCAATATTTAACTTGTGTATGATATTAAGGACATTGTTCAATAATTTCTGCATTATATTGGATCTCCATTGTTTGCAATGGGTTCATATATGGAACTTACCCTATTAGTTGGCCAGGCAGCTGTTTTCCAAACTTATTTTCATGGATGAGGTAAGCACTGCTAGCTTTGCATTCATTTGTTGAAATATATCAATTGATTTTCAGTCAATTCCAGGAGCCTTGTTTTATGTCAATGGCTTTGATGCAACTCTGACTTCTTCCATCAATACCATCAATTCTTGATCATGTTCTACCTCCTGAATGGTTTAATATTGATCAATTATTTTTGGTACTGTGACTCTATCTATTCTTTTCATCTCCCTTTGATACTTCCTGCATCATTCAATATTTTCCCCATAGGATCCTTCAATATTGCAACAGGAATTCAATAACATAGAATAAAATAATATAAATTCTAAATTAAATAATAGGAATTAAATAATTTAACTTTAGTAGAAATTTTATAACATAGTTACTTCTGGGAGGATAAAAGATGCCTTTGATTATATATTCTATCTTTATTCATTTATCAAATTATGATTATATATACATAAGTTATATGTTGTTGTTGTTGTTTGCCGGTGAGTCGGACCCGACTCATAATGACCCCTCCTTGGGTTTCCAAGGCAGTATCACTACGGAAGTAGATTGCTCCATCTTCCTTCTGAGGAGTGGCTGGTGGGTTTGAACCACCAGCCTTCTGGTTAGCAGTCAAGTGCCTTAGGCACTATGCTACCAGAGCTCC
>NW_006922246.1:660660-661183 GCF_000298275.1 Orycteropus afer afer | reverse complement strand
CAATAAATATAATTATATAGAAAATTTTTTTAAAAAATTATAACATTAATAACATAATCTCTGGGGTTCCAGTAGGATGATAGAATAAGCAGACAAACTACACAGACCCTCTTGAACAAAGAAAAGAAGAACTAATTAACACAGATACAGAAGACAACTTGGAGCACTGAATTTGAAAGGAAGGACATAGAAGTGGACTAAACTCCAACTAGTAGAAGAACCTGCATGAAAATACCAAAAAAGAAGACATACGGAGCTGTGGTCTGTCAGCAATCCTGACTGCACGATCAGCTTGGATATTGCCAAGTGGTGTTAGGATCCAAGAATTTACCTAAAAATTTCCTCTTCTACTCAGAGGCTGCATGGAGGACTGTACTGGTGGCTGGTACATAAAAGGGGAAGCACCAAAGAGGGAGATGGGCTGAGCTGTGGACTTTTGCTTGTCCAGAGAGCACAGTCATTTTGAATGTTTACAAGCTATTTGACTATTTTGGATATTTAAAGCAGCAGCGTTCTCTCAGAT
>NW_006922246.1:656689-660556 GCF_000298275.1 Orycteropus afer afer | reverse complement strand
AGATTTTTTTTCCTTTTTTTTTCTTTCAGTTTATCTACTTTTGTCTGTTTTAAAATTATTGCTATAATTATTATTTATTTTTATTATTATTCTTTGTTTATGCCTTCCCAGGTTCTAGTTTTCAGCTTTTTCTCTCCTCCCTGTTCCTGGTTCCCATTTTTTTTCTTGCTCATGGTTAACCCCACTCCTTGTTCCTATTTTTGCATTTTTCTCATTTTTTTTCCTCATTATTTTCCTATTCTACCTCTTTTTTCTTATTGCCACCTATCCAGATATTGTGGGTTTGTTTTTTTTTTTTTTTTGTCTTTCTTATCTTTTCTTTTGTGTGTGTGTGTGTGATTATTCCTATGTGGTTCTGCAGTATGTTTTTTGTCTGCTTGCTTTTACATTTTTGATGGTTTATTGATCATTATTTTTGTGTAACTGAGTGGGAGACAGCAGCTGTGCCCATACTATGTATCCACACCCATACCTTCTGCTGCTCCACTTACTGAGTGACAGCTACCACTTCCTTCTCCAACAACTTGCCAATAATAAATGATCACCAAAAAGACCTTAAGAGACCCTTAACTGCTCTTCACAAACAGTTAGCAGAGATCTAAATACAAAAATGTCACAATGTCTTGGAGATGACAGACCATCACTATCCACACAGAGAAGAAAGATAAAGTGGTGGAAACTAGATACAGACAAGACAAGTGGTAGAGCAAGATACAGACATGGAACACATCCCTGAAGAAGAAGCAGCATTAGAACTCCCTGATAAAAAATTCAAAAGAATTATATTTAGGAATCTTCAAAGGCTTGAGAGATAGATCAAAGAAAACAATGATAAAATTAAGGAAAACACAGAAAAAACCCTAGAACAATTTTGGAAGAAAGTACAAGAACAAAATAATAAATGAAAAATTGGAAATGATACAAAGTCTACAGATAGAAATAGAGAAGATTAATATTAAATTTTCAGAACTAGATAACACATTGAAAGGGCAAAGAAGTAGAATATAATCAAAGGAAGACAGAATTAATGAGATTGAAGAAAAATACATGAATACTTCTTTGGAAAGGGATCAATCAGGAAAATGATCAAAACAAAATGAAGAAAGCCTAAGGTTCATGTGGGATACATCAAAAGAAATAACCTACATGTCATCAGAATTCCAGAACAGGAAGAGAAAAAGAAAAACACTGAGAAAATTATCCAAGATTTGTTGGAAGAGAACTTCCCTGATATGATGAAAGATGAGAATATATCCATTCAGGAAGTCCAAAGAACCACAAATAGGATAGACCCCAAAAGAAACTCAAGACATATCATCATCAAGCTTATCAAAAACATGACAAAGAAAGAATCCTGAAAACAGCATGGGAAAAACAAAAAGTTACCTGCAAAAGATATCCAATAAGAATAAGCTCTGATTTCTCTGCAGAAACCATGCAAGCAAGAAGGCAATGGGATGGTATATCTAAAACCCTGAAAGAGAAAAATGTTCAACCAAGAATTATATACCTGGCAAAATTGTCCCTCAAATATGATGGTGAAATTAGGAGATTTCCACATAACCAGAAATTAAGGGAATTTGTTAAAACCAGACCAACCTTACAAGAGATATTAAAGGGAGTCCTTTGAACAAAGAACCACTAATAGCAAACAACAACTGACCATTAATACATAAAATGCCATAACCCAGAAACCAACACACCTATGGAAGTAACCAAAGTAAAATAAGCTTACAAGATTGTAAACAGAGAACCAGAGACATCAATTGGCAAATGAGGACAACTACAAACCAAAAAGAGGGAAAAAATACTGCTGTTACAGAACTTCTAAAGGGTGAGGAAGTTGAGAGAGTTGCAAGATAGAATGGACTATTCTAAACTCAGGGAAAAAATTATAAATCACTGAGTAACCTCAAAGAAAAATGATAAACCTTCACATCAAAAAAAAAAAAAAAGGGGGGACAAGCATAAATATTTAGAAAACACTAAAACAATAGCAACAAAGGAAAACATAACATGATTCAAAAACATAATGAGCTCAGCACAGAAAATTATCCGGAACAAAAAAAACCAGGAACACCATGATAAAACACATAACAAAATAACAGCAACCAATTCATACTTGTTGATAATTACAATGAAGGTTAATAGATTAAATTCACTACTCAAAAGATGGAGAGTGGCAGACTGGATAAGAAAACATAACCCATCAATATGCTGTCTACAAGAAACACACATTAGAGACAAAGACAAAATTAGGCAGGAAATCAAAAGTTAGAAAAAGATACATCAAGCAAATGACAACCAAAAAAGAGCAGGAGTGGCAATATTAATTTCTGATTAAATTGACTTTAAGACAAAAAAAAAAACATAAGACACAAGGAAGGACATTATATAATCATTTAAGGATCAATTGAACAAGTAAATATAACCATAATAAATATCTATGGACCCAACGAAAGAGCCCCAAAATATATAAATCAGACTTTAACAGAATTGAAAAGGCAAATAGATGACTCCACAGTCATACTATGAGGCTTTAAAACACCACTTTCAATAAAAGATAGTATAACTGGAAAGAAACTCAACAAAGATGCAGAAGAGCTAAACAATAAAATCCACCAACTTGAACTTATAGACATCTACAGAACACTTCACCCAATAATAGCACAATATACATTCTATTCCAGTGCACATGGAACATTCTCCATGATAGACCATATGTTAGGCCATAAAGAAAGCCTTAATAGATTTAAAAACATTGAAATACTGCAAAGCATCTTCTCAGATAACAGTGCTATCAAGTTTGAAATCAACAATAGGAAGATTAACAAAAAAAGAGCAAACACATGGAAATTGAACAACACCTTCCTCAAACACGACTGAGTAAGAGAAGAAATAAAAAATTAAATGCAAAGATCCTTGAATCAAATGAGAATGAAAACACAACATACCAAAATCTTTGGGACACAGAAAAAGCCGTGATCAGAGGGCAATTTATACCAAATAGTGCATACATCAAAAAACAAGAAAGAGCCAAAATTAACACTTTAAACCAACATCTCTAACAATAAGAAAAAGAAAAGCAAAAAGAGCCAACAGTCAATAGATAAAGGAAATCATAAAGATTCAAGCAAAAAACAATGAAACAGAAAATAGAAAGGCAATACAAAGAATCAACAAGACTAGAAGTTGGTTTTTTGAAAAGATTAATAAAATTGACAAAGCACTGGCAACTTTAACAAGGAAAAGAAGGGGAGAATACAAATACCACAAGAAAAAAAAAACGAAATGGGCGATATCACAACAGAACCAACTGAATAAAAAGGATAATATAAGGATACTATGAAGAACTGTACTCCAACAAATTTGAAAATCTAGAAGTAATGGATAGATTTCTAGAAACACAATACTTACCTAAAGTAACACAGACTGAGGTAGAAAAGTTGAACAAAACCATAAAAAAAAAATAAGAAATTGAACAGGTCATAAAAAAAAATTACCAACAACAAAAGTCCTGACCCAGAAGGTTCACTGGAGAATTCTACCAAACATTCAGAGAATAACTGACACCAATTCTTTTCAAACTATTCCAAAACATGCGAAAGGGTGGAATTCTCCCAAATTCATTTTATGAAACAAGCATAACCTTGGAACCAAAACCAGGCAAAGACATCACTAAAAAGAAGAACTACAGACCAATATCCTTCATGAATATAGATGCAAAAATCTTTCACAAAATTCTAGCCAATAGATTCCAACAACATATCAAGAAAATAATTCATTATGATCAAGTGGGGTTCATATCAGGTATGCAAGGATGGTTCAACATGAGAAAAACAATCAACATCATCCACTACATAAATA
>NW_006922246.1:653739-655040 GCF_000298275.1 Orycteropus afer afer | reverse complement strand
GATATTCAGACGGCCCACAAACATTTGAAGAAATGCTCACGATCATTAGTCAGTAGAGAGATGCAAATCAAAACAATAATGAGATACCATTTTGCCCCAGCACTAGTAGCAAAATTCAACAAGACAGAAAATAAATGCTGGCAAGGATGTGGAGAGATTGGGACTCTCATACACTGCTGATGGGACTGTCAAATGATAAAACCACTGTGGAAAGCAGTATGGAGATTCCTTAAAAAGTTGGGATTAGAAGTACCATTTGATACAGTCATTCCATTACTAGGTATATATCCTAAAGAAGTCAGAGTCAGGACAACAACAGATATTTGCACACCCATGTTCATTGCAGCACTATTTACAATAGCCAAAAAATGGAAACAACCTAGGTGACCATGAACAGAAGAATGGATAACCAAAGTATAGTGCATACACACATTGGGATACTATGGAATCTTAAAGAGTAATGTAGAATCAGCAAAACACCACATAATGTGGATGAATTTGGAGGACATTATGCTGAGTGAAATAAGTCAATCACAGAAGGACAAATATTGTATTAGTCTGTGATTGTAAATTGTGAAGAAAAATTTTATATATGGAAAGACATTTTCTTTATTGTTTACCAGGGGAAGGGAGGGGAAAGGAGGGGACACTGTTAGATAGGTAGAGACAAGTATTGATTTGGGTGAAGAGAAGGGCAATCTACCAAATGTGAGTTATCAGCACAGTGGCATTGAAGAAGAGGAAGGTATAGACAGGTGCATGGAAGGTTAAAACAGCAAAGATGAGCCCTTTTGCACATATAGTACTGCATTATCAATGAAGGCAAACATTGATATAAGGGTGGATAGATGGGTGGATAGATGGGTGGATAGGCTGAACTATTCGGTGTGTCCATCCAGGTGACAGTGTGCCCAAGATCATGCATAAGGTTGGCAGACAATTTGTATGTTCTGTAAGAATTTCTAGGTATAGTAGAGCTGACAAGGGGCAAGCTTGTAGTCACTTCTTGGCCATAGCCAGCTACCCAGAGGGAGCAAGTATTTGAACCTGTGGGCTTGGGACCATAGTTGCAGGGGACATCAAGTTCAATTGGCGTAACATACTATACAAAAACATTGTTCCACATCATCGTTTGGTGAGTAGCAACTGGGATCTTAAAAGCTTGCAAATGGCCATCTAGATGCAATGATGGGTCTCTCCTCATCCAGAGCAAACAAGAATGAAGACAACCAAAGACACATAGATACAATTTGTCCAAGTGACTGGTTCATCATGCGATCCTCAGCATATACCACTATGAG
>NW_006922246.1:648977-653509 GCF_000298275.1 Orycteropus afer afer | reverse complement strand
GTTGTCCTTTAGGTCTGGAATTGAACCCACTCCTGTGGCTTCCAGCCAAACAAAAGACAGATGCATGAGCTGAACATTTACATTAGGTAGATAAGCTCTCTGGAAAGGTCAGTCATGGGCAAACAAAAGGGCTGTGTATGCACAGGGAGGCAGCTTAGGGGGAGGCAGGCGTGCATGGGGGGAAAGGACACAGGGGAGGAAGTGGAAGAAAGCTGTTGCATTGTGGTGAATTGTAATCAACATCATGAGATAAAGTGTATGTGAGCTGCAATACGGAAAGTAAATTTGCTCTGTTAACTTTCACCCAAATCACAATAAACACTGAAAAATTAATAAATAAATAAATAATATAAACGCATATCAAAATATACGAGGAAAGAATCAAAACTCTCACACGAATTTACCTCATCAAAAATAATAAAAGAAACTTATATGAAAATAAATAAACTATCTACAAATAGTTATAGAAAAAGCTAAACAGTAAACAAGGAAAAACACACACTAATACATAGAAAATAAAAGGAAAAGAAAAAACATTGTATGATTTTACTTATATGAGATGTCCAGAATAAGCAAATGTATAGAGACAAAATTCATCAGTGTTTCACAGGGGTTTGGGGAAGAAGAAAACAAGGATTTATTGCTCTAGATGTACCTAGTTTCTACTTAGAGTGATTAAAAAACATTTGCATATGGATAGTGGTGATGGTTGCACGAAATGATTAATGTAAATAACATCACTGAATCTACACTTAATTATACCACACAAAAGCCTGTTTTAAAAATAAAAACCTATCAATTAATTAAAAACATATAATTTGATTTAGCAGTTCTTTTACCCTAAATTTTATCAAAAAGATCTGTTCACAAGTATATAAAGATAGCTATGTAAGGATATTAAAAAACTTTAATATCTAAAGATTTTTAAATTTAGATAAAAAACTAACAAGTAAACTCATTTCTGTCCAGTCATTTCCGACTCATAGGGACCCCTCCTTGGGTTTCCAAGGCGTTATTTCTAAGGAAGTAGATTGCCCAATCTTCCTTCCAAGGCACCAGGCTTCTGGTTACCAGTCAAATGCCTTAGGCACTATGCCACATAAGAAGCACATAAAAATATAAGAAACACATGTTGTTGTTGTTGTTGTTATGTGCCGTTGAGTCGCCCTGACTCATAGAGACACCCCCACCTTGGATTTCCAAGGTAGTATCCCTATGAAAGTAGATTGCCCAACCTTCCTTCCCAAGAGTGGCTGGTAGGTTTGAACCATCCACCTTCTGGTTAGCAGTCAAGTGCCTTAGGCACTATGCTACCAGAGTTTCTACACTTAAATTAATTAGAGTAGTCTAAACACTGGATTGTCTAGCTTCAGAAGGCCAAACAGTACTCAGTATTTCTAGTGTTAGTTATGACTGAGATACTGTGCTAATTGCATTAAACAGTGTATTATGTATACATTTATATCTATATCTATCTATCTATCTATGTATTATCTATCTATCTATATATCTATATTGTTCTGTAGATGAGAGCAATGAGGTCTAAATACATTAGTTTTCTTTTCTAAGGCAAACATTTCTGTTGACTGCAAAGCTGTCCTATACTCCACTCTATCATTCTTTCCTATAGCATTATAAGTAGAAAACTTTATAATTTAATAACTTTAAATTATATAGATATTTAGATGATAGGCCACTTTTAATTTTGGCTTTAATCCTGTGTTATTTTTCAAATCTGAAAATAAAGGGAACATTTTAAAGAAATATAAGAAATCTTACCATGCTTTGTTTTTCTGGAGAACACAATCTACATTCAAAATTTCTTTGTATTCTTCACAAGGAGCTGAAAATATAATTGGATTCAAATCAAGTATTTGATAAACATTTATTGAATAACACAATATTGATACAAAATTTTTTACATCAAGACCAGATCAATTAAGTATACACTTGAGCAAACAAAAATAGCTGATATTTATTTAGAGACCTGGCCTGATTTTTATAACTAAATCATTTATAATGATACCTCACTTGGAATTGAAGGTGAAAATGAAAGCCATTAATCAAAAAAATCCTCAGAGCATCATCATCAATTTAACATAATTAAGTACAGGATATTACAAAGAGATAACAAATATAACCAGTAGTATTATATATAAAGTAGATAATGAAATGTCATATATCAGCATTTCAAGAAATATTTATTAGGTGTATATTATGTATTAAGCATTACACTTCAACCAGATGATGAAATACAAATAAGTCATTGTCTTGATGTTCAAGAAATTTACAAGGAAGATACACACATAAAACTATATGTACATTCTGTGATATTCATAATAAAAATGAACTTACAAAGTGCTTGAAAATGTAGTACAAGGTGCCTGAACATATAGTAATAAATTCTGTTTGTAAAGAAAGACTCAGGATTGGGAGTTAGGAAAACTTTGCATAGGAAGTGATGTTTAGAGGGGTGTCTTTTGTATAGCTCCCACCTCAATATAAAGGAAATGAAAATCCTCACAACTGGACCAATAAGCAGCATCATGATAAATGGAGAAAAGATTAAAGTTATCAAAGATTTCATATTACTTGGTTCCACAATCAACACCCATGGAAGCAGCAGTTAAGAAACCAGACAATGTATCGTACTAGGAAAATCTGCTGCAAAAGACCTCTTAAAGCACTGAAGAACAGAGATGTCTCTTTGAAGACTAAAGTGCACCTAACCCAGGTCAAAGTATTTTCAATAGCCTCGTATGCATATGAGAGCTGGACAATGAATAAGAAAGACTGAAGTAAAGTTGATGCTTTTGAGTTGTGGTGTTGGTGAAGAATACTGAGAGTACCGTAGACTGCCAGAAGAACTAATAAATCTGTCCTAGAAGAGGTGTAGCTGGACTGCTCCTTGGAAGCAAGAATGACCAGACTTTGTCTCACCTACTTTGGTCATGTCGTCAGAAGGGACCATTTCCTGGAGAAAGATGTCATGCATGGTACAGTGGAGGGCCAATGAAAAAGGGGAAGAATCTCAACTATTGGTGCAGTGGTTACAACGATGGGCTCACATATAGCAAGGATTGTGAGAATGGCACATGATTGGGCAGCATTTCATTCTGCTTTACATGGAGTCATTATGAGTTAGAGTCAACTCAATGGCACCTAACAACAACAAACAAAGTTTATTTTTGAAAATTACAGTCATAACAGTAATTTATTCCAAAGAGGAAAATTGAGTCAATGGGATAAAGTGAAAGAAATGTAGGCTTACTTCTTAGTGCATGTCTTTTTCATACTGTTTGTGTTGTTATTATTTGCATTTGTTTCTTGTGCAAAGGAAAATAATTAAATAATCTATCTTTAATAATTTATGTGACTTACCTTGAGATTATCTAAACCCCTAAAAACCCACTGCCATCAAGTTAATTCTGATTCATGTGATCCCCATAGTGTTTCCAAGGCTGTAAATCTTTACAGAAGTACATTGCCTCATCTTTTTCCAAGGAGCAACTGGTGAGTTTGAACTCCCACTCTTTTGGTTAGCAGCCAAACGCCTTACCCACTGAATCACCAGAGGTCCTTCTAAGGTCTAGTGGCATAGTACCTAAGGCATTTGACTGCTAACCAGAAGGCTGGCAGTTCAAACCCAGCAGCCACTACTTGGAAGGAAGATTGGGCAATCTACTTCCGTAGTGATACTGCCTCAGAAACTCAAGGAGGGGTTGAGTGGAATCGACTTGATGGCAGTGAGCT
The DNA here is from genome assembly GCF_000298275.1 of Orycteropus afer afer. Lineage (NCBI taxonomy): Eukaryota > Metazoa > Chordata > Mammalia > Tubulidentata > Orycteropodidae > Orycteropus > Orycteropus afer. The sequence continues at coordinate 649,756 of NW_006922246.1, read as the reverse complement.
GAGCTGTTTAAAAAAAAAAAAAGAAAGAAAGAAAAAGAAAAGAAACACTGCCATTGAGTCTATTACAATTTATAGTGACTTTATAGGATGTAGTAGAATTGCTCCATTGGATTTCTAAAACTGTAAATACTTATGAAAACAGACTACTTCCTCTTTCTCCTGCGAGTAGCTGGTGGGCTTAAAGTGCCATCCTTCTGGTTAGCATCTGAATGCCTTAATCACTGTACTGATAGAAGAAAATAAAATAATGAATCCACTAAGGAAGAAGATTACCTATTTAACAGTGAGTGAATTATTTATTGAAAGTGAAATTCAATATGTAACCCACTTCATTTCATTTGATTGATAAACCTTTTCCAATATGTACTTAGTTAAACTTACTTCCTATGAGAAGACCTTTGCTGGTTGCTATCTCAAAGGTGAGGCTGCACTTTCAACATAAAATTATCTCTAAGTTAATTCCGTGAGTTTTCCAACAACGGAAATGAAAAAATCTTAACCCTTCAAGAAACTTTCATCTTTCAATGAAATGGCTTTTTGAATTAATCTCTAGCTGCTGAAAATCACAGATTGATATAATCACTAGGGCTTTCCACTATTTAGTTTCTTAAATAACTAAAACATGTCTTTATCTTAAATCATAAAAAAGGCATTGTAGTTGTGGTGTGTAAATTACTTAGTATGGCTTTTCTACCCATAAGTCATTGTAAACTCAGTGGTGGAATGAGCAACTGAGGAGCTGATTGTAAATGTTATCCACGTGGAGTATTTCTGTTGGG
>NW_006922246.1:622648-648507 GCF_000298275.1 Orycteropus afer afer | reverse complement strand
GCTTTGGGAGGAACGGTTGGTGAAAGGGCTGGAGGGAGGCAGCATGTCTGGCCTGGCAGGAATAGGCCTTGGGTTACTGCTGGTAATCCTGCCTTCCCCTTTTAGGGTTAGAGGAGGTCGGAACATGTGGCCTCCCTGCCGTTTTTGCAGTAGTATAAAACATTTTCTATTTAGTTTGTGAACCACTTTTTATTTATAAGTATAAGCAAATACTATAGAATAGAATAGAGTGGAAAAACCAGTTGAGTTATTTCTGACGCATGACCACCCCACTTGTGTCAGAGTAGGCCTGTGCTCCCCCATGCTTTAAATAGCTGAGGTTTTGGCAGGAGATTGCCAGCCCTTTCTTCCCAAGCATCTCTAGGTGAACTCAAACTACCCACAATTTGTTTAGAAGCCAAGCATGTTTAAGCCTTTGCATCACCTAGGGACTCCATAAAACAATATGTTGCTGTTGTTGTTATGTGCTGTTGAGTCGGACCCGACTCATAGCAACCCCTCCTTGGGTTTCCAAGGCAGTATCATTATGGAAGTAGATTGCTCCATCTTCCTTCCGAGGAGTGGCTGGTGGGTTTGAACAGCCAGCCTTCTGGTTAGCAGGCAAGTGCCTCAGCCACTATGCTACCAGAGCTCCTATAAAACAATATACTGTAGTGTAACATGAACAACAGATTCATTTTGCTGATATACCTATTCTCAGTCATTGAGAATACAGAATATTAACTTTGTTTTAAATGCATTAGGTTTGAGACTTATTTGTGGCCATGTAATATTGGATGTAATCTCCATTTCTTTCTCTCTGTGACACACTAATCATTGTGGATTTACAATGTGAAAATCAATTTAGATGGCTGGCTTTTCAACTCACTGGGATAGAAAGATGTTTTCAAAATGTCAATAATAAAAGGCCATGTCAGACATGGGTTTCAAGTGCTTCACTGAATTTTTTTTTAATTCCAGAAAAAAAAAAAAAAATGGAGATATCTAAGACAGAGGGATAGACACAACCTTGTGTGTATCTGGAATCCAGTAAAGGTCAAGTTGGCTATTTTCCTTTATTTTATTTTTTTAAATATTGAAATTAACATTTTAATTTTGTTCATTTATTTAATTTTTTTTTTTTAAACTATGATTTGGGAGAAAGTTTACAGTTATGCTGTATCCCCTTGTTCTGTTTGAACAACAGCCTCCTGGTCTATACGTGCAGGTTCCTCATGAGTACAATTAAGTGCTCTCAAATTCCCCTTTTTTCAATATTATCCACGACAATCCACACATTGTTACATGACATTCACACTGCAATTCCCACAATACACAACACTCTTCCCACTTCTTCCCCCATCCAACACTTCCCTTAGTCCTTTCTTCCCGTTCTGTCCTTCCTCCAAGCTCTATCTATGGACAAATTCTGCCCTCTTGAACTCTATGGTTGATTGTGAGTGCATACCCTTCTAGTATCATTGTTCATCTTTTAGGCATGTCTATTGTTTGTCTGAAAGTTAAGTGCAGAATTTTAATTCAGTTTCCTTCTTGAAGGGTGACACAGGTCTATAATCTCCGGGTTTCTCCAATTTTCAGCAGACCATTTAGCCTGGTCATTTTTATAATTTTGAGTCTTGTTCTACATTTTTCTCCCATTCTCTCCAGCATCTCCTATTGTGATCCATTTCAGAATCCTCAGCAGTTGTAGCCACCACCTAATTCTGCACCACCTAATTCTTCTGGTTTGAGGGCTGTGGAAGCTGGGATTTACATGGTCCATTAATCCTTTGGACTAATTGTTTCCTTGCATCTTAATTTTCTTTGCTGTTCTTTGCTCTGAGTAGGAAGAGACCTATAGTTGCACCTTAGATGACTGCTCACAAGCTTTAATGAACCCAGTAGCTACTCACCAAAGAAGGATGTTGAACATAGTCTTTGTGGACTATTACACCAATTGACTTTAGTGTTCTCCAAAGCTATGATCCTGAGCCCCTATGCCAAGTGACGTCCCCTCATGGTCTTTGGTTATGACTAAGAAGTTTTCCTAACTTTGCCACTGTATGCTGTACTACATTGATGGATATATTTTCAGCATATAGAAACACATAGGTAGAGATATCCTCTGTCAGACCAATATAAATTTATGGGAAGAATGCCATTCACCTTCTCAATGTTGTTTGGCTTCAATGTCTATGTAAACATAGATTATTCTTATTGTTATTGAAGGATTGTGCATGTAATATTTTCCTTTAACTGGATTCATTTACTCCATTTATTATTATGATTTCTGAAGGTGAATAACTAAAATATATGTTTAGGAATTGTGAGGTGATATTAATTTTCTAGAAGAAAGATTAAAAAAGAACTTTCCTCAAAAAATATGAGAAATTTCTTCTTGCTCAATGAAAATATTCTCTTTCAAGGAAGGTATTTTCTCATAAATGTTTTTTCTTGTTAATTTTTCTAAGTTTTCCTCCAATGTGTGGTGCTGTTGTTATGGGCCATTGAGTCATCTCTGATTCATAGCGACGGTATGTAGAACAGAACGAAACACTGCCCGGTCCTGTGCCAGCCTCATGATCCCTACTATTCTTGAGCCCATTGCAGCAGCCACCATGTCAATCTATCTTGTTGAAAGCCTTCCCTCTTTTCCTGACCCCCCACTTTACCAAGCATGACATTTTTCTCCAGAGAATGGTCTTCTCTGACAACATGACCAAAGTAGGTGAGACAAAGACTGGCCATGCTCAGTTCCAAGGAGCATTCTGGCTGCCCTTCTTCCAGGACAGTTCTTTTATCAGTCCATGGTACTTTTAGCATTCTTCACCAACACCACAACTGAAAAGCATGAACTCTTCTTCAGTCTTCCTCATTCATCATCCAGTTCTCTCATGCATATGAGGAGATTGAAAATACCATGGCTTGGGATAGGTGCATCTTAATCTTTAAGGAGATTTCTTTGCTCTTCAGCACTTGAAAGAGGTATTTCTCAACAGATTTGCCAAATGCAATATATCTTTTGATGTCTTGACTGCTGCTCCCATTGCTATTGATTGTAGAACTAAGTAATATGAAGTTTTTGACAACTACAATGTTTTCTTCATTCATTGTGATGCTGCTTATTGGTCCAGTTGTGAGGATTTTTTTTTTTCTTTATATTGAGGTGTAATCCATACTGCAAACTGTAGTCTTTAATTCTCATCACTAAGTGCTCCAAGTCATCCTCACTTTCAGACAGAAAAGTTGTGTCTTCCACGTATCTCACGTTGTTAATGAGGCTTCTTCCTCCAATCTTGATGCCACGTTATTCTTCATATAGTCCACCTTCTCTTATTATTTGCTTAAAATACAGACTGAATAAGATAGTGAAAGGATAAAACCCTGACACACTCCTTTCCTGATTTTAAATCATGCTGTATCCCCTTGTTCTGTTTGAACAACAGCCTCCTGGTCTATACGTACAGGTTCCTCATGAGTACAATTAAGTGCTCTCAAATTCCCATTTTTTTCAATATTGTCCACAATTTGTTATGATCCATGCAATTGAATGCCTTTGCATAGTTAATAAAACACAAGTAGTCATCTTTCTGGTATTATTTGGTTTGAGCCAAGATCCAACTGTCAACAGCCATAATATCCTTCATTCCATGTCCCCCTCTAAATCCAGCTTTCATTTCTGGAATTTCTCTGTCAGTATACTGCTGCAACTATTTTTTAATTCTCTTCAGTAAGATTGTTTGTGATATCAATGTTATTGTTCAATAATTTCCACATTCGGTGGGATCACCTTTCTTTGGAATGGGTACAAATATGGATCCTTTCCAGTCAGTTGGCCAGGTAGCTGTCTTACAAATCTCTTGGCATAGCTGAGTGAGTGCCTGCAGTGCAGCACTCATTTGTTCAAACATCTCAATGGGTATTATGTCAATTCCCAGATCCTTATTTTTCACCAATTCTTTCAGTGAAGCTTTGACTTCTTTTTTCAATACCATTGGTTCTTGATCATATTGCACTTCCTGAAATGGATGATCATGTACCAGTTCTTTTTGGTATAATGACTCTGTGTATTCCAACCATCTTCTTTGATGTTTCCTGCATTATTCAACATATTGTCCATGGAGCCTCTCCATATTGCAATTCAAGGCTTAATTGTTTTCCTCAGTTCTTTCAGCTTGAGAAATGCTGAGCATGTTCTTCCCTTTTGGTTTTCTAACTCCAGATCTTTGCACATTTCATTATAATAATTGACTTTGTTTTCTTGATCTGTTCTTTGACATCATCTGTTCAGATCTTCTATCCTGTTGATTCTTACATTTTCTTTAGCTACTCTCCACTCAAGGGCAAGTTCCAGAGTCTCTTCTGACATCCATTTTAGTCTTCCTTTCCTGTCTTTCTAATGACCTTTTGCTTTCTTCATGGATGATGTTCTTGATGTCATCCCACAATTCCTCTGGTTTTTGGTAATTGGTGTTCAATACATCAAATCTATCCTTTAGATGGTCTCTATGTTCAGGAAGAATATAATCAATGTCATATTTTGGCTTTCATGGACTCATTTTAATTGTCTTCACCTTCAACTTGAATGTGCATATGAGCAGTTGATAGTCTGTTCCACAATCAGCTCCTGGCCTTGTTTTGGCTGAAGATATTGAGCTTTTTCAGCCACTCTTGCCACAGATGTAGTCAGGACAATTCCTGTGTACTCCATCTGGCAAAATCCATGTGTATAGCTGTGGTTTGTGTCATTGCCAAAAAAGTATTTGTGATGAATAAGTCATTGGTCTAGCAAAATTCTATCATGAGATCTCCAGCATCATTTCTATCACCAAGGCCATATTTTCCAACCACCAATAACTCTTCTTTGTTTCCAACTTTTACATTCTATTCACCAGTGATAATTAAAACATCATGATTGCATGTCCAGTCTATTTCAGACTGTCAGAGTTGCTAAAAATCTTGTTTCCTCATTGTTGGCTTTGATGGTTGGTGTGTAAATTTGAATAATAGTAGTATAACTGGTCTTCCTCACAGATGTATGGATATTATCCTATCACTGACAAACAGCATTGTACTTTAAGATAGATCTTGATACATCCATTCTTATTCAATTTGTCATTGATCATATGGTTGTCTTTTTCAAAATGGCCAAAACCTGTCCATTTCATCTCACTAATGCTTAGGATATCAATCTTTATGCATTCCATTTCATTTTTCACAACTTCCAATTTTCTTAGATTCATTTGTACAATCCATGTTCTGGTTTTTAATGGATATTTGCAGCTGTTCTTATCTTGAAATGTGCCACATCAGCAAATGGGGGTCCTGAAAGCTTTACTCTATCTGCATCATTAAGGTCAGCTCTACTCTTATCATTAAATTCAGCCATACTATGAGGAGACAGCTCTTCTCCAGTCATATTTTGAGTGCCTTCCAACCTGAGGGGCTGAAGCCACCACAACACAACAAACTGACTGACAAGTTTGTCTCTCTAATATGTTCTAAACTGCTTTTTTTTTTTTTTCCTGGTTACCCCTATGATAATGCAATAAATATTTACTAATATGTAGGAAGATATGCTCATGGTTAATATTATTAATTTATGAAACCAAATTTCTACTCAATGTATACTGACAAGCTCATCTATTTAGGCACCTTAACTTTACCTGAAGAATTCAAGTCATTTTTTTTTATGACACAAGCATTGCCTCTCACAGCTCCATCACAAAGCTAATGTCGATCTCTACTTTTATTTCTTTATCTCTGCCGCTCAAATACTCAGGAAATGTATTTTTAAGTCCTCAATCTGAAAGAGAGTTATTTTTCCCAACAAACCTTGTCAACCATCCTTTTATTTTTTTCCTAAGGATCTCAAAATTCCCCCAAAACCTATTGTTACAATGACTATAATCACATAGCAACTACAATAACTTCCTGCCACAATATTTTATTATAATGGTCTGCCTTTTACCTTACTGACTTATGCCTATATTAGTCTCTTCAAGAGCAGAGTTTTTTTTTTTATTTCCCTGACACAATCCATTTTTAGTTTTCCATTGTAAACTCTATTCAAAAACAATAATAATAATAATTTCAAGATATTATACAATGTAACATTGTTGTTTTTGGCAAATCACCTATCTGTCATAAATCCTTTTCATATTAGAAGTTTTAATTTAAAATAGTAAGTTTATGGAATAAGATATCAAATATTTATATTTCTTTTATTATAAAGAGATTAAAAATAAAAGTCTCAAAAAGTTATTTCTATTAGTAAGATGGAAAAGAGGAAGTAACACTGAGACAAGGAAGCTTATTGCCTTAAAATAGGTGGCTTTTTTGAGACTGACATTTTAATAATACTTCTTTGGAGTTTCATTGTGCCTATTTTCTTTGCTATTCCCATAAAGAGAGATTATTATTCTAATTAGAGCTGTTGGGTCTTAGAAGAGAAATAATGTGAGAGTGACGACTTTCTTTCTCTTTTCCCAGGGAAACATAAGTCTCTTAAGTTATGGAGATAAAATCAATGAAATAATTCAGAGTAAAGATCAATTTTCTTCCTTCAGAAACAATTTTGATCTGTAACATGCAACTTAGAATTGATAAACCTATGTAACACTTTACGTATGATAATTTTCTTTGACTGAGACTGTCAAAATATTATCCCTTCTTGAGCCACACCTTAATAAGAATATTTATAAATGTATTTAGAATTAATATGTATTAATGGGTATTTCTAAGTATTCATTACATTTAAACATACAACCCATAGTGAAAGGCAAACAAAATCACTAATACGTCAATGTAAAGAATGAACATAAAATAGTTACTTACATTTTGCATTTTTTAACCACTTTGTCAATGTTCTAATGCAGTTTACTATAAATACATATTAACATATGTATACCATGTCATGATATTATTTCCTCAAGACCAGATCCAAGATATTATCAAAAGGGATCAGAACTATTTTACATACCAACAGATCATTTGGTTGCCTTATAAATTTACCTAAATTCTTATTGTTTGTAGATTAATATCAGTTGTTTTCAAATATAATAAGAATTGTCTTTTTTTCCCCAAAAAATGAAATGCACAAGGCATATTCCTCTCTTTTACCAGACTCTTTAAAAACACATTTTTATTTTTACTTAACCTTTAGTTCAAATACAAGTTTAATTTCCTATTGCTCCCAAAATAGCCAAGTAGTTCAGGAAAAGTTTGACAGAAACGTATTTTACAAATTCACAATTTCTGCTATATTGTGTTAATATATATCAACATAAGAGATAGCTTCAAACTACATATAAAATTCATAGCCTATTGAAATAAATAACAATAAAAAATTGAAACAAATAAAACAATGAAACAAAAAAAAAATACTAATGCAAAAAATAAAAGTCTTTATCTGCTCATCAAGAATCATCCTCTTTCATATCATCTTACCTCAGCAATAGCAGCAAAGTTCAGAAAAACAAAAAACAAAAAATGGTGATGAGGGTATGGAGAATTCGGAAATCTCTTACACTGATGGTGGGATTATAAAATGGTACAATCACTATCAAAAACAGTATGATGCTTCCTTAACAAGTTAGAAATGCAAATACTTATGATCAAACAATCTCAGATTAAGTGTATACCGTAGAGAAATAAGACCTGTGACATGAACAGATATATGTACACATATGACCATTACATCATTATTCACAACAGCAAAAAGATGGAAACAACCTTAGCGCCCATCTGTGGATGAATGAATAAACAAACTATGATACAAACACACAATGGAATACTACAGTATGCAAATTAAAGAATAATGAAGAATCTGCAAAACAACTCATAATGTGTTCAAAATAGGTCAAAGGACTAATGTATCACATAAATCCCATCTTCCATGACCTAAGACCAGAAGAACTACCCCTTGTTACTGCTCTTATCAGGATCATGATGAAAAGTCCTGCATAAAGGAGAAAAAAAAAAAGCAGAAAAATATTCAAAAACATAAAAAATACTAGACTTACTGGCCTGATAGAGACCAATGGAATCCCCAAGACTGTGGCCCTTAACTCTCTGCAAGTTTGGGACTTAATGCACACTTGGGGATCAATTTCCAACTAAACAATAGACAGATAAATAAAATCCATAACAGGTTGAAGGAATGTGCCCCTCAGTACAGTCAACTATGTGAGACCAAAAGGGCAGTATTTGCCCAAAAGCAAAGGTCAGAAGGTGGAAGGTCATGTGGAAGAAGGATGAATGGAACCAGGGAACCCAGCATGGAAGGGAGAAGAATGCTATTGCATTGAGAGGAATGTAATTATTGTCACAAAACAAAATGTACACGAATTCTTGAATGCAAAACTAAATTGTTCTGTAAACTTTCACCTAAACTGCAATAAAGGAAAAAAAAAAATCTTCTTTATTTTAGCTTTAAATAAGATACATATTTTCATTAATTTATTCTTCCATTTATTCAAGGATTCAATGGTGAAATATTTAAAGGATTAACAGATATCAGACATTGTGTTAGATATCCAGGGTGAATAAAGAATAAGTCACACATGTTTCTCAAGGAATCTATTATCTAGTGGATTTAATGTTTCAGTTTTGATTATAAAATCTTAGAGATTCACCTTGTATGAGGGGAACACTTAAAATTTATGATGAAATAATTTCTACCATTCCAATATGATATCTTTATTCTTGATATATAATACACTTACCCATATTTGTAAAAAAGAAAATAAAACTTCAAGCATATAATACATGCATTATATACTATAGAACACATTGTTCAGTAAAGAAATCTGATGGTTATTGCATTTAACTTCTGCTATATATTAATTTTACCATTACATTCAGTGTACACTCAACACATTTTGTATTATCCTATTTATTTTCAAGCACTCGTTCAAGACATAGGTCTGGGTAGCTGGAAATAAATATTGTGTAACTTCAAATAGGTTGTGCCTTCAAAGGGGCTAGATTCTTAAGTGCTACAAATTAAAAAAGACTGTAATTATTTGATCTTCAAATGATCATGATGCACATGTACAAAATGCAATAGGAACTTAAAAGATGTGCCCCAGTACTCCTTAGAGAATCACAGCAGGCATCAGGGAATGACCGATGCTTGAGATAACCCTTCAAAGGTAATTTATGTATGTATCAAGTGAGTAGATGAGTTCATTCCAGGAAGAGAGAAGGATTCTTGTGAAGGCACAGACCAGAGCCTTCTTCTTCAGCATTCCTGATTACTGTGAAAACAGATATTTTCCTGTATTATATATCTTCCGGCCTAAAATAGCTAGAATTGTTTTTTGTTTCTTGAAAATTAAATCTTTCATATCATCTTACTCCAGCAATAGCAGCAAAGAAATCTAATCTATTATTTCAAGTCTAGAAAAGATTATCCACATAGGCTTAGAGATATGCAATGATCAGGGACTAGCATGAAGTTAGTGATAATTAGAGGCCAAAGCCGTGCATTAACAACAGAGGTAAACATTTGAATATTACATAACACCATGAAGGAACATATATACCATGAATGGAGGCTAGACTTGATCTCTAATGACAGAAAGTCTTTTGTGCATTTTAAGAATGTCTGTAGTATAAACAAAAAAACAAAACAAAACATTTAAGAAACAGAGCTCTGGAAGCAACATTATGGATTTTTTGAAGATCAGCAAACCTGGGAAGCTTTTATGAAGACCAGCTATTACAGATACTCAAATGGTCCAGAAGACAGATATGAAGGACCTGAAAGATGGCACTAATGACTGGGCTGTAGAGGAGGCACTTGAGACATATTTCAAAATTAGATTAAATAAGACAAACCAAATGAGTAATAAAAGAAGACTGTATCTCAAAAGAACAGTTACGTTTTTGTTTCTGGCCTGAGTAGGGTGAAGATGGATACTCATCACCTTGAGTAAAAGATGGCAGTGGTGGAGATACAACAAGAAGGATAGAGGGGGTGGGGAGTGATGGGTGAGACTTTGGGAAAGATAGTAATGAATTCTGTTTAATAATGGATTTGGCATTGATTTGTGTTTTATTTTTTTTTTATCCACAATTTATTTCAATTTTTTTGCCTCTCATGTGAGAAAGAAAACATCAGCTCTTTCTAAGCAAAACATTATTATCCTAAAAAATATGAAATAGTTTGCAAAACTTTAATATCTATGTTTTAGGTCTTCAAATTGGAAATCAGTCTGTTCTGGTTACCTAGTGCCACTCTGACAGGAACATACCACACACAGGATGGCTTGAACAAATTTACTTACAGTTTGGGAGTCTAGAAGTCCAAGTTCAATATGCCAGGCTCTAGGGGCTGTGTGGAAGCCCCTTGACCTCGTACTTCAGCTCTACCTCCTGAGCCCAGTCCACTTAAGCTAAAGGCTTTTCTTCACACAGACAGCTGCTGGCTGCTGAGACTGACAAGCCCAAGGTTGACAAATAAAACACAGTCCCAATGTTAGCAAACAACACAGCAGGCCATTGAGATAAGTCTGTTTAAAGTCCCAAGGTCATCAGAGCATGGCAGGCTGTTGAACAATGACTCAGCTACATGCAGGGTTCAATGGTGCCATAAGCTAGAGACCATTCCAAAGCTGCTACTTATATAGGGGAAGCAGACCACATACCCAATGGCAGCCACTCAGCTGCTCACAGCAGATTCCACCATGCAGTTGATCAGCAGTCTCTAAACCCAGTTGCCCAGCTAATTCAACCAGGCCCAGCCAAGCTGACACACAAAGTTAACTACCACAAAGTCACATTTCTCACCACCTAAGTTTCATGCAAGGAGCTCTAGTGGCGCTATAGCAAAGGCATTTGGCTACTAACCAAATGGTCAGTGGTTTGAACCCACCAGCTCTTCTATAGAAGAAAGGTGAGGCAGACTGCTTATGTAAAGATTTACAATCTTGGAAACCCTATGAAGTCACTATGAGTCACAGCTGACTCAATGGCAGTGAACTTGGTTTTCGTTCGGCATTTTTCACTTACTAACCTGCATGGAATATGCTGTTCTCTATTTCTGGTACAGAGTTGCAAAAGCTAATTGGACAAAGGACTCTGGAACCAATCCAATCTTACTGACATTTTTTATGTAATAGCTCACCATCCAAATGGAAGTAAGAGTTATGAGGCCTATTGAACAATGAATATTCCCCATGTATCTCATTACAAAACACAGACCAGAGTTAAAGAACTTGATGTCAACATGCTGTGAAAATGTGGTGTTCAATTCCCACAAAACTTCAGATTCCACATATATAATAAAATTTTTTCTAGTGCTCATACAATTAATTATCTAAAGCCAGCAGTGACAGAAACTGATGAAATGTTTCTTGAAGATATGTTTTGTAATGGGTTGGGAATATTCACATTCATTTCTTCTATCTGCTTGACTTTCTTGGTTCCATATTATGTTCAGACATATTTAAGGGAAACTAAGGGATATTTAAAGGTAGAAAAATGCCACTAGGGGAGCAGAGAGTCTTCTTTAAAAATATAACCAAGCAGCCACAAATCACAAATCCATTTTTTTTTTTTTTACCTAAAGACTAATAGGGGTACTGTTGAATTTTTACTTTAGAGCAGAACTTAAATTAAGAGATGAAATATGGAGTTCTTTCTCAGCTCTTAACTATTTTTTTCTTTTGTATAACTCTACTTATCATGATCTCACTTTGCAGATGTGATAGTTTGAGCTGTGTGTCAACTTGGCTGGACCACAATTCTGTGTGGTTTAAGCAGTTGTGATGTGGTTATTCCCATGATGGGATCACATGAATATGTTTTGACCAGGCAATCCATTGAAAAGGAGTTTACCTAGGGGTATGGTCTGCTTCCAGTATATTTATGAACATCCTGAGAAAAGAGACACTCTTCTGTGGACCACGATTCTGTTGTGGTGCTTATTACTGTCCATGAGTGAACAAACCACCATTTGGTCTGGAGATCTTGGATTCATCATTGGTTGGAGTCAACAGCCAGTACTGCCTGCCAACCCTGAGCTACTCAGCCCCTGTAGCTGTGTGAGACAGGAAAAGCCTCCAGGTTGACGTTTGATCCAAGAACTTTGGGACTTGTCTGCTGCTATAAGTATGTGAGCCATTTTCCTAAGATAAATTTCTCTTTTTCTCTATATATAAACTTTACTGGTTTTGTTTTTCTAGAAAACCCAGTCTAACACATTTGGTACCAAGAGTGGTTCTAGAGAGACTAAATCATAAGGATGGGCTTCCTCAATTTGTTCTCAAATTTGATTAATTATAAAGACACTAGTGACCCTGCTTCTGTTAGTAAAGAGGGCCCTGCTAATCCATAGCATGAGGTGGGAACATTAATATGCAAAATAGCACCACCAATAGATCAAATATTTTTAAGAAGTGAGGCTCTGGGTGATCACATATTTGATACTTTTCTGCAATTTTGTCAGCATGAGGAGTATAAGGAAGATGGTTGGTTGGTCTTCCTTACACTAGACAAAGTGATGAAAGAGCAAGATGAGCACAGGGCTGCTGAGTCACAACTTAACTGCCACATAAAAGACCTCAGTGTTTCAGTTGTGCTCTGAAAGAAAGCCTTATTTCTTCCAGTAACAGAGGTGATATTGCTGAAAAAGAAACCCTGAGTCTTATTGTAAGGGTGTCTGAATTACAACTAAATTACCAATCCAGAAGCGTGTCTGAAGTTAAAGTGAGGGCATCAATTGGGAAAAAAATAGGATCCTAAAACCTGGAATGGGGACATATGGGCAGATAATCTGGAAGATAAGGATATGGAGCCTGTAAATTCTGTTGAATCCCTCCCATCTGAAGGGATTACTGTAAAACCATTATCCCCTCCACCTCAGTTTGATGGGATTAACCCAACTGTTCCTGCTGGTTCATTGCCTGAGGCAGAGGCCATGGAAGATATTCCTGAATGTTCTCAGGAACTGTCCCAACCACCCATTGTTGCAGCTAGACCTATAACTAAAGTTAAGTCCAAGTGAGCCCCAAAAGGTGAAATACAAAGTGTGACTGAGGAGGTGGTATGCTCCACCCGAAAAGACCTACTTGATTTTACTAACATGTACAGACAGAAACCTGGAGAATATGTATGAGAATGGCTACTGAGGGTGTGGGATAATGGCACAAAGAATGTAACCCTGGATGACTCTGAGTTTATTGATTTAGGCCCACTGAGTATGGATTCTTCATTCAATATTTCAGCTTGAGAGGTTAAGAAGGAATCTAATTGTTAATTTGGTTGGCTTACTGAGGCATGGATTATTCAGTGGCCTACCTTAAGTCAAGCTGAAGTACCAGACCTGCCTTGGTATAATGTAGAAGAAGGTACCCAGACACTTAGGGAAATTGGCCTGTTAGAATGGATTTATTAGATTAGACCCCTAGAGCCAGAAATTGAGAGTCCAGAAGACACTCCTTTCACCAGTACTGTGAGGAATAAATTTGTGAAGGGAGCTCTCACATCCTTGAAGACTGCTATGATTTCTATTTTATGTAAACCAGATTTGTCTGCAGAAACTGCCCTAATTGAACTAAGACACTTAACTACAATGGGGCTGAATGGACCCCGTGGTAGTAGCGACCAAGTGGCAGCAGTTAATCAACAAAGGCAAGGTGGGCATGTTTGCCATAATGGACAGCAGAGTCGGAACAGTAATGAGAATAGTCTGACACATGCATGGTGTTCTTAGCAGTGAAATACATGGCAAACCTACTAAATATTTACTTGATCTGTATAGACAGAATTCTATGTCACATGAACAGCAGTCTAAATTGAATAACCATAATACAGAGTCACAACCTCTCAATCAATTCCCAGACTTGAGTCAATTTACTGACCCACAACCCCTTGAATGAAGGGGAGACCAGGTTCCTTTGAGGAAGGACCCCACTACATTGCCAAAAATCTATGTTAATCTTTCTCCCAGGCTTCCCCAAAGGGTTCTGAGGCCTTTGATGAGAGTGACTGTTCACTGAGGAAAAGGAAATAATCAGACTTTTCGGGGATTACTGGACACTGGCTCTGAACTGGCACTAATACCAGGAGACCCAAACCATCATTGTGGCCCACCAGTCAGAGTGGGGGCATATGGAGGTCAAGTTATTGATGGAATCTTAGCTAAGGTGTGTCTCACAGTAGGTCAAGTGGGTCCCTGAACCCATCGTGTAGTGATTTGCCCAGTTCCAGAATGCATAATAGGAATAGATATACTGAACAATTGTCAGAATTCCTACATTGCATCCCTGACATGTGGAATTAAGAGCAATTATGTTAGGAAAATCCAAGTGGAAGCCATTAGAACTGCCTCTACCTACAAAAATAATAAATCAAAAACAATACCACATCCCTGGAGGAGTTGCAGAGATTATTGACACCATCAAGGACTTGAAGGATGCAAGGGTGGTGATTCCCACCACATCCTCATTTAATTCTCCTATTTGGCCTGTGCAAAAAACAGATGGGTCTTGGAGAATGAAAGTAGATTATCTTAAACTTGATCAAGTAGTGACTCCAATTGCAGTTGCTGTTCCTGATGTGGTTTCATTGCTTGAGCAAATTAGTACATCTCCTGGTACTTGGTATGCAGCTATTGATCTAGTCAGTGCCTTTTTCTCAATACCAATTTCAAAGTACCATCAGAAGCAGTTTGCCTTCAGTTGGTAAGGTCAACAGTATACTTTCACAGTGCTTCCTCAGAGATATATCGAGTCCCTGGCACTATATCATAATTCAGTCTGTAGGGATCTTGATCACCTTCCCCTTCCAGAAGACATCACACTGTTACATTATATTGATGATATTATGATGATTGGACCTAGTAAGGAAGAAGTATCTATAATTCTAGACTTATTGGTGAGACATGTGTGTGCCAGAGTTGAGAAATTAACCCAACAAAAACTCAGGTACATTCCACTCAGTAAAATTTCTAGGGGTCCAATGGTGTGGGGCATGTCAAGATATTCCTACTAAAGTGAAGGATAAGTTATTGTATCTGGCTTCCCCCATAACTAAAAAGGAGGCACAATGTCTGGTGGGCCTCTTTGGATTTTGAGGCAACATATCCCTCATTTGGGTGTGTTGCTGCAGACTATTTATCAAGTGACTCAGAAAGCTGCTAGTTTTGAGTGGGGCCCAGAATAACAGAAGGCTCTGCAACAGGCTCAGGCTGCCATGCAGGCTGCTCTGACACTTGGGCCATATGATCTGGCTGATCCAATGGTGCTTGAAGTGTCTGTAGTAGATAGAGATACTGTTTGGAGTCTTTGGCAGGTCCCTATTGGTGAATCACAATGCAGACCCTTGGAATTTTGAAGCACAGCCCTGTCATCCTCTGCAGATAATGCCATCCTCTCCTTTTGAGAAATAGATTTTAGCTTGTTATTGGGCTTTAGTAGAGACTGAATGCCTAACCACGGGCCACGAAGTCACCATGAGGCCTGAGCTGCCCATCATGAATTGGGTGTTGTCTTACCCACAGAGTCATAAAGTTGAACATGCACAGCAGCACTCCCTCATTAAATGGAAGTGGTATATCATAGATTGGGCTCGAGCAGAACCTGAAGGCACAAGTAAGTTGCATGAGGAAGTGGCCCAAATGCCTATGGTCTCCACTCCAGTCACATTACCTTCTCTCTCCAAGTCTGCACCTATGGCCTCATGGGGAGTTCCTTATGATCAGTTGACTGAGGAAGAGAAAACCCGTGCCTGGTTTACAGATGGTTCTGTGCAATATGCAGACACCATTCGAAAGTGGACAGCTGCGGCACTACAGCCCCTTTCTGGGACTTCCTTGAAGGACAGTGGTGAAGGGAAATCCTCCCAAAGGGAAGAATTTCAAGCCATGCATATTGCCATTCACTTTGCATGGAATAATAAATGGCCAGATGTGTGATTATATATGATCCATGGGCTATGGCTAATGGCTTGGCTGGATGATCTGGGACTTGGAAGGAGCATAATTATAAAATTGGTGATAAGGATGTATGGGGAAGAGATATGTGGATAGAGCTCTCTGAATGGGCCAAAGAGGTAAAGATATTTGTGTCTCATGTGAATGCCCACTAAAGATGACCTTGGCAGAGGAGGACTTTAACAATAGATGGATAGGATGACCCATTCAGTGGAAACCAGCCATCTCTTTCCTCAGCTACTCCTGTCATTGTTCAATGGGCTCATGAACAAAGTCACCATGGTGGCAGGAATGGAGGTTATGCATTGGCTCAGCATCATGGACTCCCACTTACCAAGGCTGATTTGGCTACCGTGACTGCTGAGTGCCCAATCTGCAAGTAGCAGAGACCCACACTGAGTCTGCGATATGGAACAATTCCTCATGATGAACAGCCAACAATGTGGTGACAGGTTGATTACATTGGACCACTTCCATGATGGAAAGGACAGCATTTTGTTCTTACTGGAACAGATCCTTATTCTAGATATGGATTTGCCTTCTTTGCATGCAATGCTTCTGCCAAAACTACCATCTATGGATTTACAGAATGCCTTATCTATCATCATAATATCCCACACAGCATTGCTTCAGATCAAGGGATTCACTTCACAGCAAATGAAGTGTGGCAATGGGCTTATGCTCATGGAATTCACTGGTCTTACCATGTTCTCCATTATCCTGAAACAGCTGGCTTGATAGAACGATGGAATGACTTACTGAAAACACAATTATGGCACCAGCTAGGTGGCAATACCTTGAAAGGTTGGGGCAATGTTCTCCAGGAAGAAGTATATGCTCTAAACCAGCATCCAATATATGGTTTTGTTTCTATAGCCAGGATTCATGGGTCCAGGGACCAAGGGATGGAAACAGGAGTGGTGCCACTCACTATTACCCCTAGTGGCCCACTCAAAAAATTTTTGCTTCCTGTCCCTGCTATCCTATGTTCTGCGGGTGTGGAGATCTTAGTCCCAAAGGAAGGAACACTCCCACCTAGAGACACAATACTGATTGCATTGAACTGGAAATTAAGAATGCCACCTGGCCATTTGGCTTCCTCATGCCTCTGGATCAACAGACAATGAAGAGCATTACTGCACTATCTGGTGTGATAGATCTTGATTAGCAAGGGGAAATTGGATTGACATTACATAATGGAGGTAAAGAAGAATATGTCTGGAATACAGGAGATTCTTTAGGACATCTCTTAGTATTACCATGCCCTGTGATTAAAGTCAATGGAAAATTGTTGTTGTTGTTATGTGCTGTTGAGTTGGACCAGACTCATAGCGACCCCTCCTTGGGTTTCCGAGGCAGTATCACTATGGAAGTAGATTGCCCCATCTTCCTTCCGAGGAGTGGCTGGTGGGTTTGAACTACCAGCCTTCTGGTTAGCAATCAAGTTCCTTAGGCACTATGCTACCAGAGCTTCTAATGGAAAATTACAGCAACCCAATTTTGATATGACTGCTAACAGCCCAGACCCTTCAGGAATGAAGGTTTGGGTCACCCCACCAGGCAAAGAACCACAACCAGCTGAGGTGCTTGCTGAGGGCAAGGGAAATACAGAATGGGTGGTGGAAGAAGGTAGTTCTGAGTATCAGCTACGACCATGTGACCAGCTGCAGAAACGAAGACTGTGATTGTTATATTTCTTCATTGTATATGTGCATCAAATATTTTTGTTTCCTTCTGTTATGAACTGTGAAATGTAAATAAGGTTAATGTGTTTCAGTTGTACCTGTGTTAGTGTATCATGTTAGGTGCAGATATGACTTTATAATTGTCCTTATTTAGAGATTATACATGGTTAAGAAGATGTGTACCACTGCCAAGTTGACAAGGGGTGGACTATGATAGTTGGAGCTGTGTGTCAACTTGGCTGGACCACAATTATGTGTGGTTTAAACAGTTGTGACATGGTTATTCCCATGATGGGATCAGATGTATATGTTTTGAGCAGCCAATCTGTTGAAAGGGAGTTTCCTTAGGGGTGTGGCCTGCTTCCAATATATTTATGGACATCCTGGGAAAAGAGACACTCTCTGTGGATTGGTATTCTGTTGTGCTGCCTACAACTGTCCATCAACGAACAATTCACCATTTGACCTGGAGGTCTTGGATTCATCATTTGTTGGAGTCAACAGCCAGTATACTGCCTGCCAACCTTGAGCTTCTCAGCCCTTGCAGCTGCATGAGTCAGGAAAAGCCTCCAGCTTGATGCTTGATCCAAGAACTTTGGGACTTGCCTGCTGCTATACGTGTGTGAGCTATTTTCCTAAGATAAATTTCTCTTCCTTTCTCTATATAAACTTTACTGGTTTCGTTTCTCTAGAGAACCCAGTCTAACACAGAAGAGTTTCACCTTGCATTTATAGAATCTTAATCTGTAATGTGGTTTCACTAGTGCAGAGTTCAACATTGACACCAATATGCTAGACACTCAGAAATACTTCTTTGCACAGAGATTATCAGAGAATTTAGGTCATTCTAAAAGGGAAGATAAAACTCAATCAATATTTACTGAAAGCAATTACGAGTAGAATTCATTAAAGAAATATAATGTTAGAGCAAAAGAAAGGTTGTAGGACCAGAAAGTAAAAAATCAGTTTTTAAGTATGGATTCAAGCATGGGCTTTTAAAAATATATGATTTGGGATAAATAACATCAATCTCCTTTCTGTTTCATTGGACACATTCTCTTAGTATAATGATTCTTTTGAAAAATTAGAATAGTACAGTATCATTTCCCTCCAAATATATTTTGTATAACCTGAAATGTTATTATGAAGAGACAGATAATATAAGTGTCATAAAATCTAAGTTAGTGTTTGTTTGTCTGTGTCTTTGTGTTAATCAGAATATTTTAAAGTAATCTACAATTAGGATTACAGAAGACTTTTAATTATCTTGTGATTAGAATAATTTGATCATTGTCAAATATGTGAAAATATGGTATCAGTGACTCATATATTGGTTTTATTTTCATTATCACAATCATTTTATTGTAAAAGTGAAAGTGTTTCTTAATTTTTTTCCATGAAGGAATAAAGACAATAAAGTGAAGCAAAAGCTTACATTTATTCAATTATAAATATATATTTTTATAAAAATGCATATTTGAGAAATTTGGATTATTTTTCATCTACATATTATATCTTGAAGGATAACATAGACTTTTTATTGTATTGCAAACTGCAACAGCTAGGAATTACACATGATTTAAAAGAAAGTATTAAAACTGCATGCTTTTAGAAAAGGTTTAATATTTTATGCTTGCCTATTTTGTGCCTGGGAGAAGAAGAAAATTGAAGTAGCATAACAAGGCCATTGAAAGGCCTTTTAAAAATATTTTATTGGAAACATTTTTCTTGGGAGGATATACACACACGATAGTAAAACATCAAGTGTGCAGCTTGATTATTACAAATGACATACTGAGCAACTCCAACTGAAATTAAGATATACACTATTACCAGTGAGGGGTTCTCTTTCATATTATTTTCCATTATTTGTCTTTCTTTTCTACTGAAGGTAACTACTGTCTTAATTCCTAATACCTTAAATTATGTTAACTGTTTTTGTCTTTTCTAAAAATAGAACCATGCTATATGCATCCTTTTTTGTCTCACTACTTCTGTGCTAGCTTCTTTTTATTTGTGGAATAAATTTATGCATGTGCCAGTAGTTTTCTCATTTTAATTGATGCATATTCACATTTTCAATGATTATATATAGATTGATTTAATGTTTCTATTGATGGACATATGGACAATTTCTAATTTAGGGCCATTAAAAGCAATAACATCATGGGTATTCTTGTACAGTCTTGTACTTTGGACCACATATGTGTACGCTGCTGTTGCATTTATACTGAAGGCATGCATATGCTAAAATTGAATAGATATTTTCAAGTGTTCCAAATGATTAAACTCACTGCCATCAAGTCAATTCTGACTCATAGCGACCCCCACTAGGTTTCCGAGGCAGTAAATCTTTAAAGAAGTAGATTGCCCCATCTTCCTTCTGCTGAGTGGCTGGTAGCTTTGAACTTCTGACCTTCTGGTTAGCAGCCAAATGCCTCATCCATTGCACCACAATTACAATGTTAAATTTGCACCATCAGTGTATAAGTCACCATAACTCAGTCAGTTTGTCATTCTATGGTGACTTGTGTATTGCACCAGTATTTCAAAAATACCAGCAGGGTCATCCATTATGGACAGGTTTCAGTGGAGTTTCCAGACTAAGACAAACTAGGAAGGAGGATCTCTTTATCTACTTATGAATAAATCTGGTCACTGAAAACCTTACGAATACCCATGGAGTATTGGTTGATATGATGCCAGAAGATAAGTTCCTCAGGTTGCAAGGCACTCAACATATAACTGCTGAAGAGTTGCCTCCCTAAAGTAGAATCCACAATAATGAAGTGGATGGATAAAGCTTTTGTGATCTTCATTTGCTAAAGTGCTGCAACTTAAAATTAGAAGAAACAGCTGCAAACAGCCATTAATAACCAGAATGTGGAATGTAAGAAGTATGAATCTAGGAATCCTGGGAATTGTGAAAACTGATATCAACCACATAAAGATTGATATCCTAGGTCTTTATAAGCTGAAATGGACTGACATTGGTCATTTTGAATTCAACAATCATGTGGTCTCCTGGGCAGGGAATGACAAATTGAAGAGAATTAGTGGTGTCCCATTTATTGTCAAAAAGAACATGTCAAGATCTATTGTGCTATCAGTGACAAGATAACAGACATGTACTTATAAGGAAGATCAGTTAATATGACTATTATTCTAATTTATGTACTAAGCACTAATGGCAAAGATGAAGAAATGGAAGATTTTTACTACCTTCTGCAGTCTAAAACGGACCAAACATGGGATCAAGATGCAATGATAATTACTGGTGATTGGAATGTAAAAGGTGGAAACAAAGAAGGATCAGTAGTTGGAATATATGATCTTGGTGACATAAACAACACTGGAGAGTCACATGATAGAAATTTGCAAGACCAGTGACTTATTCACTAGAAATATCTTTTTACAACAACATAAACAGTCACTATATACACAGACCTCACAAGAAGGAATATACAGGTGTCTAATCCGCTACATCCATGGAAAGACAATCGAGAAGCTCAATATCATTAGTCAGAACAAAGCTGACTGCAGACAGAACATTAATTCCTAATATGCTAATTCAAGTTGAAGGTAAATAAAATTAAAAGAACTCTACAGGATCCAAAGTAAGACCTTGATAACATCTCACCTGAATTTAGAAACCATCTCAAGAATAGATTTTATACATTGAACATTAATGACTGAAGCCTGGACCACTTATAGGATGGCATCAAAGATATCATACATGAAGAAAACAAAAAAAGTAATTACAGAAAAGAAATTAAAAACTCAAAATTGATGTCAGAAGAGACTATGAAACATACCCTTGAATGTAAAATAGCTAACACAAAAGGAAGAAATGAAGTAAAAGAGTTAAAAGAAAAAAAAAAAAAGATTGCAAAGAGTGAATTAAGGCAAAGTTAATTACTATAAAGCAATGTGCAAAGACCGGAGATAAAATACCAAAAAGAAAAAACATGCTCAGCATTTCTCAAAATCAAACAACCAAAAAAAAAATCAAGACTGAGTTTGCAGTATTGAAGAATTCTCTGGGCAAAATATTGAATGACACAGGAAGCATCAAATGAAGGAGGAAGGAATGTTAGTTACTGTACCCAAAAGATTTGGTTGATGTTCAAACAATTCAGAAGGTAGTATATAATCAAGAATTGATGGTACTGAAGGAAGAAGTTCAAACCGCACTGAAGGCATTGGCCAAAAAACAAGACACAGAAATGGAAAGAATAGCAATAGAGAAGTTTCAACAAACAGATGCAACACTGAAAGCACACACTGTCCTATGCCAAGAAATTTGGAAGACAGCTACCTGGCCAAGTGATTGGAAGAGATCCATATTTGTACCCATTCCAAAGAAAAGAGATCCAACAGAATGCAGAAATAATTAGACCACATACAAGTGAAATATTGCTGAAGATAATTAAAAAATAATTGCAGCAGTACATCAACAGGAAACTGCCAGAAATGCAAGCTGGTTTCAAAAGAGAATATTGAATGAAGGATATCATTGCTGATGTCAGATGGATCTTGCCTAAAAGCAGAGAATTCCAGAATGTCGTTTACCAGCATTTTATTGACTATGCAAAGGATTTGACTGTTTGGATCATAACAAATAATGAATAACATTGAAAAGAATGGGAATTCCAGAACACTCAGTTGTGCTCATGAGGAACTTGTACAAAGAGCAGGAAGCTGTCATTCTAACAGAACAAGGGGATACTGTATGGCTTAAAATAGAGAAAGGTATGAGAAAACCTGAAGTATATGAAGAGGAACACAGCATCAGGATTGACTATAGACCCATTAATAATATGATGCAGATAACACAATCTTACTTGCTGAACGTGAAGAAGGCTTAAAACACTTACTGATGAAGATCAAAGACTACATTCTTCAGTATAGTTTACACCTTAACATAAAGAAAACAAAAATCTTCACAACTGAATCAATAAGGAGCATCATGATAAATGTAGAGAAGATTGAAGTTGCAAAGGATTTCATTTTACTTAGATCTACAATCAATGTCCATGAAATCAACAGTCAAAAAACCAAATGATATGCTGCCTTGGGCATATCTAGGACAATAGCCCTAAGTAAAGTGTTAAAAAGCAAAAATGTCTCCTTGAGGACTAAATTACTCCCCACCCATGCCTTAGTGTTTTCAATTGCCTCAAACGAATGTGAAAGCTGGAGAGTGAATAAGGAAGACTAAAGTAGAATTGATATGTTTGAATTGTGGGTTGGCTAAGAATATTGAACATAACACAGACTGCCAGAAGAATGAACATATCTGTCTTGAAAGCAGCACAGCCAAAATTCTCCTTAGAAGTGAGAATGGGGAGACTTCATCTCACATACTTTTGACATGCTGTCAGGAGGTATTAGTCTCTAGAGAAGGACATCAAGCTTAGTGAAGTAGAGGGTCAGTGAAAAAGTGGAAGACCCCCAATGAGATGGATTGACACAGTTGCTGCAACAGTGGGCTCAAGGATAACAATTGTGAGGATGGCACAGAACTGAGAAATGTTTCATTCTATTGTACATAGATAGGGTCGCTCTGAGTTGGAACCCACTCAACTGCACCTAACATCAACAGCAATGTTGAGAGCTTCATTTCTATGGATCTCATCCTTGCCAAACTTGTTATTGTCAGTATCTTTAATTTTAGCCACTTTTGTATGTGTGTCATGGTGTCCCCTGTAACTCATAAAGTGGAAGACCTTTCCATGATTATTGACTATTTGAATGTCATGTCAATGAAGCATCTATTCATTCTCTTGAAATATTTTTGTTTTCCTATTTGGTTTTCAGTCTTTGTCTTAATGATTTGTAATGTTACTTCTATTCTCATATTTTCTTGAGAGATGATTTCTTTCACTGAAGCCCATCTGATACTTTTTAAAATATTTTGACGTACTTACTCTTTAAACTAACAAAAGCTTCTGTGCTTCCTTATGTGTACAAAGATAACATCAAAAATCCTCTTTGTATTCATTTGGGAAACTGTAAAGATAATTGATTCCCTTAAATCTGAAGGAAAAAAATATTTAGCAAATTGTTTAATATTAAGACTAGAGTTCCAGTTCTATGCACAAGTGGAACACCTGTGATACTTGGCAGTACATTTCAGCTTTTT
Organism: Orycteropus afer afer; assembly: GCF_000298275.1. Lineage (NCBI taxonomy): Eukaryota > Metazoa > Chordata > Mammalia > Tubulidentata > Orycteropodidae > Orycteropus > Orycteropus afer. The sequence goes on along the minus strand of NW_006922246.1, from coordinate 624,758 downwards.
ATTGAAAAGAGATACTCTTTCCTAAGATTCACTTATTACCACCTCAGCAGTCATTGTGTCTAAAGGCTCATCCAATAACAGTTTTTGGAAATCTCTTCTACTATCATGACTGTTATCAACTCTTTGGGAGAGAAAGTCTTGAGTGAGTACTCTTTCATACATTTTATAATGAAATTGGAATAAGATATGGCATTTTGCTCAAATGATGTTTATTAACTTTTCAGAAGTTAAGTCTACAACCACATGTTGGAAATTCTTGAAAGAACTTTTGCTCTTAAAAAAAAAATCACTTTCAGAAAAGTAGACAGAAAATAGTTCCATTCAATGCCAGGCTTACTTGGATTTAGCTGTATGATTCAATAAAACTTTTCCATAATTGTTATGAATGTTTCCAAAAATAAGACCTATTTTTGCTGAACTCTCATTTTCAAAGATAAGATTATGGGTAAAAAACTATGCAAAATTTTCAAAATTATATGAATTTTTCCTGTAGGCTGGAGTTGAGAGTGACAAAAATGTTCCTGTTTGGTTGAAGGCTAAAATTTGCAGAAAATTGTAAACACTGCAGAGTTCTTTTGATACTACTTATATTCTGATGAACTTACAATCAAGATAGACATTTTTAATTATTTTTTCCTAAACTAGTGAATAAACATGTAACAAAGTTCAGTAAAAATCGTTTCATTGAATTGGGGACAAAGAAGTTCATTCCACTCAGAATCAAATTCAAAGACTCAGAGATTGCAGGCAAGGCTTTACCAGAGATCTGATTTTATTTACCATTAATTATCTATGATTCAATTTTTACCACTGATTACAAACAAAACAAAAAAATGAAATAATTAAACTTCAAGGATATTATTCATAAGAGCAAGTCAAAGATGTTAGCATTAATTTCACTGCTAATTCCATCCAAAATACAGAAATTTCTCATTTGAAATCATTTGCAAGAGCAGCAAACCTTATATTTGCATTCTTTGAAAAATTTATATTTACACCTACTACTCTCTTATTGACTCCTTATTGGACATTTCACATTCACAACTATTTTTCACATTAACAATGTATATCTGGTGATAAGAAATACTGATGTGTGAGGCAAGAATAACATAGACTGAGATGGTTAAGATTTTGTGTCACTCTGGTTGGATCATGATTCTCAGTGTTTTAGAAGCTGTATAATGATATAATTGGGCAGTTATGTAATGGTGTAGTCATACTCCATTTTCACATAATGTCAGTTTTCACATAACAACTTTCTCTTTGGCACCTAATCATGTCCGTAAGTACCTTAATATCTTAACCACTTTACAAACTTTCTAAACCACAGACTTTATATTTATCAATTATCCACTAGATTTTGCATGAATAAGTCACAGAGAAATACATCTTTGTAATGGGTACCTTATACTAGAAAAATTAATTTCTCTCTGCAATAAAATAAATAGTATAGAAGTAAACATTTGTGTTTTTATGTAAATTTGATGTTGTGTTGTTGTTGTTAGGTGCCATCCAGTTGACTCCAATTCATAGCGACACTATGTAAAACAGAACAAAACACTGACCAGTCATGTGCCATCACCACAATCCTTGCTAAACCTGAGCTCATCGGCATAGCCACTATGAATCTATCTAGTTGAGGGTCTTCCCCTTTTTCGTGGACCCTCCACTTTACCAAGCATATCTTTCTTCAGGAAATGGTCTCTTCTGACAACATGACCAAAGTAGGTGAAAAGAAGTCTGGCCATTCTCGTGTCCAAGGAGCATTCCGACTGCACTTGTTCCAGGACAGATTTGTTAGTTCTGGAGGTCCATGATATTTTCACTACTCTTCGCCAACACCACAATTCAAAAGCATCAACTTTTCTACAGTCTTCCTTATTCATTTTCCAGTTTTCACACACATATGAGGTGATTGAAAACACCGTGGTTGGGTTATGCACACCTAACCCATGTTGTTGTTGTTGTTGTTATGTGCTGTCGAGACGGACCCGACTCATAGCAACCCCTCCTTGGGCTTCCGAGGCAGTATCACTATGGAAGTAGATTGCCCCATCTTCCTTCCGAGGAGTGGCTGGTGGGTTTGAACTGCCAGCCTTTTGGTTAGCAG
>NW_006922246.1:616193-621556 GCF_000298275.1 Orycteropus afer afer | reverse complement strand
ATCATTCAATATTTTGCCCATAGAATCTTTCAATATTGCAACTTTAAGCTTAAATTTTTTCACTTCTTTTAGCTTGAGAAATGCCAAATATGTTCTTCCTTTGAGTTTTCTAACTCTAGGCCTTTGCACATTTCATTATAATAATTGGCTTTGTCTTCTTACGTTGCTCTTTGAAATTTTCTGTTCCGTTCTTTTGTCTTGTCATTTCTTCCATTTGCTTTAGCTACCATCTTTTTAAAAGCAAGTTTCAGAGTCTCTTTTGACATCAATTTAGGTCTTTTCCTCGTTTCCTGTTTTGAATGGCCTTTTGCTTTCTTTACGTACAATGTTCTTGATGTCATCCACAATTCATCTGGCTTTTGGTTATTGGTGTTCAATAAACATATTGATAGGCAGATTTAATTTCATTGATCACATTATATTATTATGTCCTTATGTTCTCTCCACACAGGGAAAAAAAAAGAAATTAACCTAATAAAATAGTATTTGAGATTCATAGAATGAATGAACAACAATTTACTTTTTACATGGAAGAAATTAAACTACTGATAAGGTTACAGGCATATATTAGTGTACAAGTTTTTTTTTTTTAATTGTGTGTGTGTGTGTGTGTGTGTGTGTGTGTTAAATAAAGAAACTATCCTATAACTCTTAGCCTGGGCTTTTGGGCTAAGAGAGATTCAGAAGAAGGAAGAGGCCATCTACTTCTCAAACAATTGGCCAGTGAAAATCTTATGAATAGCAGTAAAACACTGTCTAATATAGTACTGGAAAACTTTATGAATAGCCCTGAAACACTGTCCTATATAGTAGCAGAAGATGAACCCAACAGGTCTGATGGCACTCAAAATTTGATTGGGGAAGAGCTGACTCCTCAGAGTAGGGACAACCTTAACGATATGCATGGACTAAAGTTTTTGAGACCTCTATTGGCTGATGTGGCATGACTCAAAACAAATAAACACAGATGCAAACATCTATTAATAATTGAAACATGGAATGCACAAAGTATGAATTTAGGAAAATTGGAAGTTCTCTAAAATGAAATGGAATGCATAAAAATTTATCGATATCCTAGGCATTAGTAAGCTGAAATGGATTCATTTGGGCCATTTTGTATCAATTATATAATCTACTATGTCAAGAATGACACATCACAGAGGAATGGTATGGCATTCATCATCACAAAGAATGTTTCAAGATCTGTCCTGAAGTACAATGTTGTCAGTGATAGGATAATACCCATACCCCTACAAGGAACACCAATTTTTAATACTATTATTATTCAAATGTATACACTAACCACCAAAGCCAAAGATGAAGAAATTAAAGATTTCTACCAACTTCTGCAGTCTGAATTTGACCGAATATGTAATCAAGATGTGTTGACTATCACTAGTGACTTGAATGCAAAAGTTAGGAAACAAAGAAGGGTTACTGGTAGTTGGGAAATATGGCCTTGGTGATAGAAATAATGCTAGAGATGGCATGATAGAATTTAGCAAGAACAATGACTTATTCATTGCAAATACCTTTTTTCAACAACATTAATGATGGTCATACGTGTGGACTTCACCAGTTGGAATACACAGGAATCAGAGTGACTACATCTGTGGCAAGAGGCGATTGACTATATCTGTGTCAAGAAGTGATGGAGAAATTCATTATCTTCACCTAAAACAAGGCCAGGAGTTGATTGTAAAACAGACCATCAACTGCTCATATGCATGTTCAAGTTGAAGTTGAAGACAATTAAAAGAAATCCATGAGAGCCAAAATATGACCTTGATTATATCCTTCCTGAACTTAGAAACCATCTAAAAAACAGATTTGATGCAGTCCATGGTACTTTCAGCATTCTTCACCAGCACCACAACTCAAAAGCATCAACTTTTCTTCCATGTTCCTTATTCATTGTCCAGCTCTCACATGCATTTGAGGTAAATGAAAATACCACGGCTTGTGTCAGGTGCATCTTAGTCCTCAAGGAGATATCTTTGCTCTTCAGCACTTGAAACAGGTCCTTTGCAGCTGATTTGTCCAGTGCTGTATGTTATCTGGGGGAGCTCTGGTAGCGTAGTGCCTAAGGCACTTGACTGCTAATCAGAAGGCTGGTGGTTCAAATCCACCAGCCACTCCTCAGAAGGAAGATGAAGCAATCTACTTTCATAGTGACACTGCCTCAGAAACCCAAGGAGGGGTCGCTATGAGTAGAGTCTGACTCGACAACATGTAACAACAACAACAACAACAATATGTCGTCTGATGTCCTGACTGCTGCTTCCATTGCCATCTATTGTAGAACCAAGCAATGTGAAGCCTTTGACAACTTCAAACTTTTCTCCATTTGCAGTGATGCTGTTTACAGATCCGGTTGTAAGGATTTTTGTTTTCTTTATATTGAGATGTAATCCATACTGCAGACTGTAGTCTTCAATCTTCATCAGTAAGCACTTCAAGTCATCCTCATTTTCAGCAAGCAAAGTTGTGTCATCAACGTATCACTTCCTCCAATCTGGATGCCACATTCTTCTTCATATAGTCCAGCTTCTTGGATTATCTGCTCAGCATACAGATTGAATAAATATGGTGAAAAGACACAACCCTAACACACTCCCTTCTTGATTTTAAGCCATGCAGTGTTCCCTTGTTCTGTTCAAATGACAGCCTCCTGGTCTATGTACAGGTTCCTCTGAGTACAATTAAGTGTTCTGGAATTCCCATTCTTCTCAATGTTACCAATAATTTGTTATGGTCCACATAATCAAATGCCTTTGCATTGTCAATAAAACATAAGTAAAAAAAAATTTCTGGTATTCTCTGCTTTGAGCCGAATTCCATCCGACATCAGCAATGATATCCCTTGATCTTCATCCTCTTCTTAATCCAGCCTGCACTTCTGGAAGTTCTCTGTCAATATATTGCTTCAGCCACTTTTGAATTATCTTCAGTAAGATTTTACTTGCATGTGACATTAATGATATTGTTCAATAATTTCCACATTCTGTGGGATCATCTGTCTTTGGGATGGGTATAAATATGAATCTTTTCCAGTCAGTTGGCCAGTGTTCTGGTTATCTAGTGCCATTCTGACAAGAAAATACCACAAATGGGATGGCCTTAACAAACAGAAGTTTATTCTTACAATTTGGAGGCTTTAAGTCCAAGTTCAAAGTACCAGGCTCTAGGGGCTGAGTAAAAGCCTCTCAACCTTGGGGACCAGTTCTGCCTCCTGCTCCTGGACCACTGGAGCTAGAGGCTTTTCTTCACTCAGACAGCTATTGGCTTCTGAGGCTGAGAAAACCCAAGGTTGACAAGTAAAAAGGCACAGTCCCAATGTTACCACATGGCAGGCCATTGATTTAAGTCCACTGTAAGTCCCAAGGTTGGCAGAGCATAGCAGGTTGCTAAGCAACAACATGGCTACATGCAGGGTCCAAGAGTACCATAGGCTAGAGACCATTCCTGAAGCTTCTCCTTAAATACAGGAAGCAGACCACATCTCAAAGGCAGCTACTCAGCTGCTTATGGTACATCCCACCATGGAGCTGATTGCCAGTCTCATCATGGGGAATAGCTACCAACAGCTGCCCAGCCACTCAACCAGGCTCAGCCAAGTTGACACACAAACATAACTGCTACAGCCAGGTAGCTGTCTTCTAAATCTCTTGGCATAACCGAGTGAGTGCCTCCAGTGGGGCATCCGCATGTTGAAACATCTCAATGAGTATTCTGTCAATTCCTGGTGCCTTGTTCTTTACCAATTCCTTCAATGCAGCTTCAACTTCTTCTTTCAATACCATTGGTTCTTGGTCATACGACACCTCCTGAAATGGATAAAGATCGGCCAGGCCTTTTTGGTACAATGACTGTGTATTCCGTCCATGTTCTTTTAATACTTCCTGCATCATTCAATATTTTGTCCATAGAATCTTTCAATATTGTAACTCAAGGCTTAATTTTTTTCAGTTCTTTCAGCTTGAGAAATGCCAAGTGTGTTCCTCCCTTTTGGTTTTCTAACTCCAAGTCTTTCCACACTTCATTATAGTAATTGGTTTTGTCTGCTCGATCTTCTCTTTGAAATCTTCTGTTCAGCTCTTTTATCTTGTCATTTCTTCCATTTGCTTTAGCTACTCTCCACTCAAGGGCAATTTTCAGAGTCTCTTCTGACATCCATTTTGTTTTTTCTTCCTTTCTCATGTTTTTAATGACCTCTTGCTTTCTTCATGGATGATGTTCTTGATGTTATTCCATAATTCTTTTGGTATTCAGTCATAAATGTTCAATGCATCAAGTCTATTTAGATGGTCTCTAAATTCAGGAGGGATGTATTCAAGTATATATTTATTCAAAATATATATTTTTACTCTTGTGGAGTTGTTTTAATTGTCTTCAACTTCAAGTTGAATTTACATGTGAGCAGTTGATGCTTTGTTCCACAGTCAGCTCCTAGCCTTGTTTTGGCTGAAGATATTGAGCTTTTCCATCGTCTCTTGCCACAGATCTGATTCCTCCTTCTGGTGATGTCCATTTGTATACCCACCATTTGTGTTGTTGAAAAAAGGTTTTTGTGATGAATAAGTCATTGGCCTTGCAAAATTCTATCATGCGGTCTCCTGCATTATTTCTGCCACCAAGGCCGAATCTTCCAACTACTAGTAATTTTTGTTTCCAACTTTTGCATTCCAGTCACCAGTGATAATTAACACATCTTGATTGCATGTTTGGTCAATTTCAGACTGGAGAAGTTGATAAAATCTTCAATTTCTGCATCTTTGTCTTTAGTGGTTCGTGCATAAATTTGAATAATCATAGTATTAACCAGTCTGCCTTGTAGGTGTATGGATATTATCCTATCACTGATAGCATTGTACTTCAGGGCACATATTGAAACATCTTTTGTGATGATGAATGCCATGCCTTTACTCTTCAAACTGTCATTCCTGGCATAGTAAATCCTATGATTCCTCTGATTCAAGATGTCCCAAACTGGTATATTTCAACTCACTAATGCCTAGGATATCAATTTTTATGTACTCCATTTCATTTTTGACAACTTTCAGTTTTCCTAGATTCATCCTTTGTACACTCCATGTTACAATTATTAATGGATGTTTGCAGCTATTTCTCCTCAATTTGAGTCTTGCCATATCAGCAAATGGAGGTTCTGAAAGCTTTACTTTATCCATATCATTAAGGTTGGTTCTACTCTGATGATGCAGCTCTTTCCCACTCGTATTTTGAGTGCCTTCCCACCTAAGGGGCTGGTCTTCCTGCACTGTATCAGACAATATTTTAGAGCTATTCATAAAGTTGCCTAGTAATGTATCAGACTGTGTTTCTCTGCTATTCATAAGGTTTTC
>NW_006922246.1:598144-610403 GCF_000298275.1 Orycteropus afer afer | reverse complement strand
TTTTTTTTTAATAGGAAAAGATGTTGTAAGAAAAATTGTGCATGAAAAATAATATAGCATGTATATGCTGGGCCAGGAATAATTCAAATTAGTGTCTAGGTAAAGGTTGCTTTGGACACAATTCAGTGCTCTTACTGCATTTTGTCTGACTTTTCAGTGTCATCTTTGCTAACCTAAGAACCTGTTTAGAAGTTAAAAGTTTTGAAATCTGTCCCTCAGTGATCTGACCAAAAAATCAAGCTACTGCCATCAAATTGACACCCACTCATAATGACCCTAAAAGATAGATTAGAACTATAGAGTTTCCAAGGCTGTAAATCTTTATTGAAGCAGACTGCCTCATCTTTCTCCAGTGGAGTGGCTAGTGGGTTCAAACTGCCGAACTTTTGTATAGCAGCCGAATGCCTTAACTACAGGTTTACTATGAGTTGGAATCGCCTGGATGGCAATGGGTTTGGTTTTGATTTTTTGGCCTTAACCACTGCCTCAAATAAGCTGCAGGTTTATCTAAAGTTGGGTTTAGAAATAGTTTTTTTTGGGGAAAAAAAAAAGTCATTCACACAACCCTTGGTTGAGACACTTGCTGTCTCTTTTCTTAAATTTTCTGAAGGATAAAAAAACCCCAGAACTCAACCATTCTTAGACATAACAGTAAAACTATAAACTTTACATTCTTCTTCTCACATTTCTAAACATTGCAAGAATTTATCCCCCTAAGCTCCCAAACAAATTCTGCCTGAGAAAGAGTGCATATTCATAGTCCAACAACACTGCTAATGATATTTTAATATGTTTTAGGTACAAGGTCACAGACATGACTTGAAAAGCCCTGTTTTTTCCACAAGTTTCTATTTGGTCAAGGATACTAAAATTCAGCACACATGGATAAAAGCATGTAAACCTTCCCACTAACATAATTACTTCAACTTTATTCAGCCACAAATCTGTGTGAACTGCATCCAAAGGTTCTCATACCCCCTTGTCTTTCTTTTGTGTTTGGTCTGTGTTAAGCTCTATCAGGATATGAGAAAGTAAGAGGAAAGGTTAAGGGACTTGTTCTCTGGTTTCCTCCCTTGGAGGAACTTTTACCTTGAGCTGGCTGCTTACTTTGATCAAAGATTACTGTTCTTTGAATACTTTCTTTCCATGTCCCACTATCTATGCCCTTACATAAACAAAATCTTTAACTATACAAATGTGAGTGTGCTTGCTTTTTCCTGCTAAGACCCTGACTAACATGCACAGCTTGCTTAAGAAATAGTCTTCCTGAAGTTGAATGATATATTGGATGGTACTGAATTCTAGATTCAAACCATATTTCATTAGAACACCAAAAACAAGTCTTTAAGCATCCATTGTACATACTAAGGAGGCTGAATGAATATATTTAGCATTGATTTGTAATATAGGATATTTTTGAAAGTTTTCAGGTATTTGTCTTTGATGTTTGCAGATTACATGAAGGAAAACCAAAGTGTGGAGTCTTTACCAATTACTTTGCCAATTATTCTTTCCAGTGCTTTGTAAGGTTTTTCCGACAGGCAAATAGTTTGTTTATTATGTCTGAAAAAATGATGTTATAATATTACTTTTATTATCCTTACACACATATTTTTTTGTTGCTGTTAGGTGTCATTGAGTCAATTCTGATTCACAATGACCCTATTTGTAACAGAATGAAACACTACCCTGATATGCACTATCTTCACAATCCTTGACATACTCGATCTCGTCATTGCAGTCACTATGTCGATGCATCTTACATACATATGCTCTATTTTCTCTTATTGGAACTCATATTTGATTAATCTCATCACTGTTAGATTGATAGTCTAAGTTGCTTGACATTTTCTAGTCTTTCCCATTTCTTGTCTTCTCTTTATCTTTTTGTAAAATTCTGCTTTTCTTAGAGCTTTTGTATTGAATATTTAACTTAATTCGGCATTAGTTTTAATTCCATATTTTTTTCTGCTCTTCGTGTCCTCCTTTTCCAGAGCCTCTTATTAATTTTCATTAATGTGTTATAATTTTCAATATTTCTGAAGACTTGAACTGAAGATAAAAACTAAAATTATGAAATTCCTTTTTGAAATAGACTCTTAAGTATGTATTCTTCTGTGGTTATTCCATTTGTTCATCTTGTGCCTTCTTTTCTGCTCTGTGGTTTTCCTCACTTTTTTTTTTTATTATCCTCTATTAATATATAGAAATGGATACATAGAAATGGATGCAAAACTGGAAGCCCTCACTTGTTTATGTCAAGAAATGAGGAAGCCAGTTTCTGGCCAAATGACTAGAAAAGATCCATCTCAAAGAAAATGGATCCAACAGAATGTGGAAATTATCAAACAATATCATTAACATCACATGCAAGTAAAATTTCACTGAAAACAATTCAAAAAGAGTTACAGCAATATGTTGACAGGGAATTGTGAGAAATTCAAGCCAGATTCAGAAGAGGATGTTGAACAAGGGATATCTTTGCTAATGTCAGATGGATCTTGGTGAAAACAAACAATATCAGAAAGATATTTATCTTTGTTTTGACTATGCAAAGGCATTTGACTGTGTGGATCATAACAAATTATGGATAATATTGCAAAGAATGGGAATTGCAGAACACGTAATTGGGTTTATGGTCATGTACATAGTCCAAGATGGCAATCCTTCAAACAGAGTAAGGGGATATGGCATGGTTTAAATCAAGAAGGGTTTGTGTCAGGGTTGTATCCTTTCACCATAATTATTCAATCTATATGCTGAGCAAATAATCACAGACATTAGACTATATGAAGAACACAGCAGCAGAATTGGAGGACGACTCATTACCAACCCGCAGTTTGCAGATGACACTACTTTGCTTGCTGAAATTGAAGAAGACTTGAAGCACTTCAAGATCAAAGACTACAGCCTTCAGTATGGACTACTCCTAAACATAAAGGAACCAAAAATCTCACACGTAGAACAATAAGCAACATTGTGATAAATGGAGAAAAGATTGAAGTTCTCAAGAATTTCATTTTACTTGGATCTAAAATTAACACCCAAGGAAAGTTAAGAAATCAGACATAGTATCACACTGGGCAAATTTATTGCAAAAGATGTATTTGAAGTATTGAGGAGCAGAGCATTCACTTTGTTAATTAAGATTGGGCAATCTGCTTCTGTAGTGATACCACCTCGAAAAACCAAGGAGGGGTTGCTACGAGTCAGATCCAACTTGACTGCAGTGAGTTTGGTTTTTAGTAATCCAAGACATAATATTTCCAAGCACCTCATATACATGTGAGAGCCAGACAATGAGTAAGGAAGACTGAAGAAGAATTGATGCCTCTGAATTGTGGTGTTAGTAAAGAATAACGAAAATACAATGGACTGCCAAAATAATGAACAAATCTGTCTTGGAAGAAGTGCTCCTTAGAAGTGAGAATGGCCAGAGTTTGTCTCACCTAGTTTGATCATGTTGTTAGAAGGGACCCTTGCCTGAAGAAGGATATCATACTTGGTAAAGAAGAGGGTCAGTGAAAAATAGGAAGACCCTCCATGAGGTGGATTGATACCATGGCTGCAATAATGGGCTCAAGCATAGCAAGGATTGTGAGGACAGTGCAGGACTGGGCAGTGTATCATTCTGTTCTACATAGGGTAGCTATGAGTGGGAGCAGACTCAACAGCACCTAACAACAATAACAACATGTATCCTGTGATACTAAATTCTAGGAAATCAGCAAAAAATATTAACTTATTTTTGTAGTTTATTTTATCTATAAAATAGTTTTTTCAGAAAAGTGGGGATCATTGCCTCTGCCTGGTAATGGGACATTCCTGAAGACGCTCAAAAGCAAGTTCCCACAAGCCAGGAGATAATTAAAGCATACTGAGTAATTTCAGGAAGGCTCAAGCCAGGCTAGACTTTTTAAAAAGTAGCAAAATAAATCATAAACAAATATGACTAAGAGAGAAATTTCACACTTAATGAAAAAGTTTTTATTACAGAAGCAGCAACATTTATCCTTTTTTTAATTAAAATTGATTATCTTCTCTTTCGAGTGAATTAAAGTTCCAGGTATATTCTTATAATGATTTTTTGGTGAAAGCACTTAGTTCTACTAGATCTACCTCAGTCTTCCTTACTGATATTGGTCAATAAATGTGTTGGGATGAAATCAATCATTTAAACTTTTTTAGACAAGTATTTTTCTATGAGTTATATAAATGACATTTTTAAATGATTTTATAGACTGCAGTTTATCATCTTCAGTAGTATTGCTTGTTCTCAGAATATTAATTAACCATTTTCTCATTTCTTTTTAATAATTTTCATTTAAATGTAGATTTGAACTGGTTAAAATAAGTGATATAATTTTTCTTTTTTTAAAAAATAGGATGCATGTTATCATTTAGCACAAAAGGCTTTACCAGTGATGAAAAAGTAGAGTAAAAATATGAAATTAATGTTTTTAACATTTTTCCCCCACAAAAAGAATAACTGAAAGTATAATTAAACTTTCTATTTTCAGAGATATTATTAGGGAGAAAAAGTTGCCTTAAATATAATAATAGTAGTTAACCATTATTTAATAGGCACTGTATTAATCTTTTCATGTGTATGAATTCAATTCTTCTGCAAACATGCAAAATCAACATAAATAATTATATTTTTCCATGATTATTTCTGTTTCACAGATGAGAAAGATGAGACTCAGAGAACTTAATAAATGTGCTGTGATAGAATTAATATCTACCTGATCTAAGAACTTTGTTCTCTCTTTTGATAGGTAGATGACAGATAGAAGATAGATAGATAGATAGATAGACAGACAGATAGATAGATAGAGACATAGGAAGAAAAGAAGAATGCTAACATGAGATTATAATGCATTTCAGGCTGAATTTAGAAGCAAACAGTGGTGACCAAGCACCTGCAATGCAGTGAGATGTCTGATTGTGAACTGACTACCCACCTTTAACTAACAAAAGAAAGGAATAAACAAGAGAAGTAGAAAAGTTAAAGATAAAATCTCATTGTTGAAATGGTATAACATATTTCTTCCTTTACAAAAAAAGTCAGAGTACTAAATGATTTCTCATCAAACTATCCAAGAAACTTTTATATGTGTCCCAAGGGTCCTGTGGGACAATATGGACTGCAGTCTGACACACACACATAAGAAATCTAAATAGGAAGAAGCTGTCTCAAAATGCAGGTTGCTGTACATTACAGGGATCTGGTTTGGGAAACAACGATATTTCCACTGATAATATGCCCAAGGTGGATGTTGTACACAGACCAAATATGGACCATGTGAAGAAAAGAACTAACCTGGAGCCACCACAGTGGAGTTTTCCCAAGAAGGCCACATAGAAAAGAAATAGGATCTTAACAGAATCTTGAAGATGGACATTAAGAACCAGAGATTAAAATCTGAGATATGTACATAAAAAATCATCAAGAAAAAAATGACTGCCCACATCTTTAGAGGATCCTTAAAGAGTCTTCAAAACTTTATATTAAGGAATCAGTCTCTTTTAAACACCTCCCAAATTCAGAGCGGGAATGTAAGTGTGAGAAGTGCTGATAACAGATATTCAGTAAGGTACTTCTATCCATCTATCATTCATCCTCTCCTTCTTTCATCCATGAAAGGACCCATCATAATAGTTAGCAACCAACAAAAGGGAGAGGACAGAACCACAAGTCAGGAAAAAAATGTTGAATCTAATGACACATACTCTGTCTCTGCAGAATTTCCACTTGACTAGGCCATAGTTAAAACAGGAGAAAAGCTTTAACTTTAAGTAAAATTTAGACTTTGATTAGTATATAAACTAGATATTTTAATTTTTCAAATGAGATAACTTTTGTTGCTTGAGTTGACTGGAGAAAGTGTCAGTATCTGAGTGTTCAGAAAATTCAGATGTTCTCCTCAAAAGTTTATAAAAATGGTAAGGAAAAAATAGTCCTTCATATTGGGTTTGGACACCAATATGAGTGAGGGAAAAATAAAGTTTGCTATGGCATCTCTTAATTCCATTTGGCTACATGCCAGCAATATATGTATGAGTCATCCATTACCTTTGTGTTAGACTGGGTTCTCTAGAGAAACAAAACCAGTAAAGCTTATATATATATAGACAGAAAGGGAAATTTATCTTAGGAAAATGGCTCACACACTTATAGAAGCTGGCAAGTCCAAAATTCTTGGATCAATGTCAAGCTGGAGGCTTTTCCTGACTCACGCAGCTGCAGGATGTGATGTGCTCAAGGTTGGCAGGCAGTACAGGCTGTTGACTCCAATGAATGATGAATCCAAGATCTCCAGGCTGAATGGTGGATTGTTCACTCACAGACAGTTGGAGGCAGCACAACAGAATCCCAATTCACAGAACAGTGTCTCTTTTCCCAGGATGTCCATATATATACTGGAAGCAGGCCACAACCCTAGGGAAACTCCCTTTCCATGGATTGGCTGCTTAAAACATATACATCTGATCCCATCATTGGAACAACCCACATCACAATTGCTTAAACCACACAGAATTGTGGTCCAGCCAAGTTGACACACAGCTCCAAATATCGCAACCTTTGTCATGCATAGATATCCTATATGCCAAATATTTTGGTTCTAATGAACATGTTTTCAATTTGTTCAGCTTCACCTTTAACTTGCAAATGAGCAATTGATGGTCTGTTCCAGAGTTGGCCCATGATCACATTCTGACAGCTAATATTATGTTTCTCCATCATCTCGTTCCTAGGTATAGTTGATTTGATTCCAATGCATTCCATCTGGTGAGGTCCATGTGTACAATCATCATCTATGTTGTTAAAAATAATTATTTGCAATGAATAATTCTTTCATCTTGCAAAATTCTATCATGGATTCTCTAGCATTGTTACTATCACCAAGGACATACTTTGCAACTACCAATCTTTCTTTGTTCCCAAATTTCAAAGTCTAATCAACAGTAATTATCAATACATCTTGATTGCATGACTGATCAATTTCAGACTATAGCAAGTTGGTAAAAATTTCTTCAATTTTGACGTTAGTGGTTGGTGCACATATTTGAATAATAAGTGTATTAATTTGTCATCCTTGTATGTGTATGGAGGAGCTCTGGTGGTGTAGTGCCTAAGGCACTTGACTGTTAACCAGAAGGCTGACAGTTCAAATCAACCAGCCACTCCTCAGAAGGAAGGTGGGACACTCTACTTCAATAGTGAGACAGCCTTGGAAACCCAAGGAGGGTTTGCTATGAGTTGGCTCTGACTTGATGGCAGTGAGGTTTTTTTGTTTTGTTTTGTTTTGTTTTTTATGTGTATAGATACTGTCCTATTACTGACAGCATTGTACTTTAATATAGATCTTGAGATTTTCTTTATGAAGAAGAATATGATACTATTCCTTTTCAATATGTCATTCCCAGTAGAGTAGACCATATGTTTATCCAACTCAAAATGGCCAATACCAGTCCATTTATCTCATTAATTACTAGCATATCAATATTTATGCATTCCACTTCATCTTTGACAGCTTTCAATAATCCTACGTTCAAACACCATACATTCTATGTTCTGATTATTTAATGGATGTTTTCAGCTGTTTCTTTTCATTTTGAGTCGAGTCACATCACCATCCATGTCACTAAGGTCACTTGTACTTTAAGAAGGTAGCTCTTCCCCAGTCACATTTCAAGAGTCTTCCAAGCTGAGGGACTCACCTATCAGCAGTATATCAAATAAGGTTTCCCTGCTATTTGCAAGGTTTTCAGTAGCTTCTTCTTCTTCTTCTTCTTTTTTTTTTTTTTTAAGATGACTGTAACATACTTCTTCCTAGTCTGTCTTAATCTGGAAGCTCTGCCAAAACCTGTAAACCATGAGTGACCCAGCTGGTATTTAAATATCAGTGGCATAGCTTCCAGCATCACAGAAACATGCAAGTCCTCAGTATAACAAACTGATAGACCAGTCCACAAGAGCCAAAATATGACCTTCAGTATATCCCACCTGCATTTGCACACCATTGAACACCAATGACCAAAGACAAGAGGTGTTGTGGGATGACATCAAGGATATCATACACGAAGAAACAAAAAGGTCATTAAAACAATGGAGCAGAAAGAAAAGGCCAAATGAATGTCAGAGGAAACTCTGAAACTTGTTGTTGAACATAGAGTAGGTAAAGCAAATGAATAAAATGACGAAGTAAAAGAACTAAACAGATTTCAAAGTGCACCTCAAGAAGACATTGCATATTATATTGGAATATGTAAAGACTTGGAGTTAGAAAACCAAAAGGGAAGAACATAGTCAGCATTTCTCAAGCTGAAAGAACTGAAGAAAAAATTCAAGTCTTGAATAACAGTATTGGTGGATTGTATGGACAAAATATTGAATGATGCAGGAAGCATCAAAAGAAGATGGAAGGAATAAAAAGTCACTCTACCAAAAAGAATGGTTGATGTTCAACCATTTCAGAAGATAGCATATGATCAAGAACTGATAATATTGAAGGAAAAAGTCCAAGCTGCACTCAAAGCATTGGCTAAATACAATGCTCCAGGAACTGATGCAATACCCACTAAGATGTTTCAACAAACAGATGCAGCACTGGAAGCACTCACTTGTCTATTCCAGGAAATTCAGAAGATAGCTACCTGGCTAACCAAGTGGAAACAATTCATATTTGTGCCATTCCAAAGAAAGGGTAGCCAACAGAGTGTAGAAATTTTTTAAGAATATCACATTCAAGTAAAGTTTTGCTGAAGATAACTCAAAAATGATTGTAGCAGTATATTGTCAGAGAACTTCCTGAAATTCAACCCAGAATCAGAAGTGAATGAAGAATGAGATGTATCATTGCTGATGACAGATGGATCTCGGTTGAAAGCAAATGATACAGAAATATGTTTACCTGTGTTTTATTGACTATACAATGGCATTTTATTATGTGGATCATAACAAATTATGGAAAACATTATGAAGAATGGGAATTCCAGAACACTTAATTGTGTCCATGAAGAACCTGTACATAGCCCAGGAGGCAGTTCCTGAAAAAGTACAAGGGAATGAACATGGTTTAAAATTAGGAAGGTGTACCTCAACATACTAATTCAACCTGTTCTGCAAATAACCAGAGAAGCTGGACTTTACAAAGAAGAACATGGCACCAAGATTGGAGGTAAACTTATTAATAACTTGTGATGTGCGGATGACACAACCTTGCTTGCTAAGGATAAAGAGGACTTCAAGCATTTCCTGAAGAAGATCAAAGACTATAGACTTCAGTATGGATTACACCTCAACCTAAGGAAAACAAAAATCCTCACAACTGGACCAATAAATTACATCATGATAAATGGAGAAAATATTGAAGTTGTCAAGTATTTCATCTTACTTGGATTTATAATCAACACTCATGGAAGCAGTAATCAGGAAAGAAAATGACATATTGTATTGGGAAAACCTGCTGCAAGAGGCCTCTTCAAGATGTTAAAGAGCAAAGATATCACTTTCAAGACTAAGGTACACTTGAGCCAGTCATGGTATTTCAGTCACCTCATGTGTATATAGAAGGTGGGCAATGAATAAGGAAGACTGAAGAAGAAATGATGCATTTGGATTACTGTGTTGGTGAAGAATATTCAATATACCATAGACTTCTCAAAGAATGAACAAATCAATCTTGGAAGAAAAATAGCCAAATGCTCCTTAGATGAAAGGATGGTGACACTTCTTCTCTTGTACCATGGCCATGTTAGCAGAAAGGACTATTTCCTGTAAAAAAGGACAATATGCTTGGTAAAGAGAGGGTCAGCAAAAAATTTAGATGAATTGACACAGTTGCTACAACAATGGGTGTTTTGGTTCTCTAGTACTGTTGTAACAGAAAATAGCACAAGTGGATGGCTTTATCAAACAGGAGTTTATTCTTTTACAGTTTAGGAGGCTAGAAGTCCAAGTTCAAAGTACAAGCTCTAGGGGCTGGGTGAAAGCCCCTCAACTTTGGGCTTCAGCTCTGGGTCTTGCTCCCAGCCCACTGAAGCTGGAGGTATCTCTTAACTCAGGCAGCTGCTGGCTGCTGAGACTGACAAACCCAAGGTCGACAAGTAAAATGTCACAGTCCCAAGACCATCAAGTAATATGGCAGACCACTAATTCAAGTCACTTAATAGTCCCAAGACTGACAGACTACATACCAGGTCATTGAGATGAAGACTTAGCTATATGCAGGGTCCAAGGGTACCAAAAACCTCAGAGAATTTTCTCAAAGCTCTTTTATTATATACTGGAAGTTGACCGCATCCCTAAGGTAGCTATTCATTTGCTCCAGTAGATTCCACCATGGAGTAAATTACAAGTCTCTTCATGGGGAATAACCGCAGCCAGCTGCCCAGCCACTGAAAACCAGGCCCAGCCAAGTTGACATACAACTACCACAATGAGCTCAAACACAGCAATTGTGAAGATGGTGTAGGATCAGGTGGTGTTTCATTCTGTTGTGCATAGGGTATGTATGAGTAGGAGCCAATGCTATTGCACCTAAAAGCAACAACATTCCAACCATTTTTTCAACAAATAATGAATAACTTCCACTAAATTGTAGGTACCAAGCTAGACTCTGAAGTTTTAACAGTAAGAAAAAAATATATACAAATTAAACAGAAACAGAAAAAAATATATAAAGATAGAACTTTAATGAATATATACTTTGCCTATAATATGTTGTTGTTGTTGTTACGTGCCATCGAGTCAGACCCGACTCATAGCGACCCCTCCTTGGGTTGCCAAGGCAGTATCACTACGGAAGTAGACTGCCCATCCTTCCTTCTGAGGAGTGGCTAGTGGATTTGAACCATCAGCCTTTTGGTTAGCAGTCAAATGTCTTAGGCACTATGCTACCAGAGCTCCTTGCCTATAATATAGAGGTTTGAAATGTTCTTGTTGCTTTGTCAAGCCTTCTCCTCAGAAGTTGAAAGCTAGATATAAGGATGTGTAATATGAGAATTTACAGTAGAGAGGAGAGCATCGGCAAAGTTGGTATTGTGCTAAGAAACATGGAGAACAAGAGAATTTAGAGAAAGATTATTGTTAGGGGGAGAAAAAAAATGGAGGCAACATGGATTAGAAGGAGTTAGAGAACTGGACAGACCCTAAACCTGCATAAGTCTTTGCAGGACATATGCAGATTTTTCTTAAGTAAATGGCAATGGGAAGACATGAGATGTGTATATAAAATAACTTGACCTAAATCATACTATATTTCCAGTCTCACAAATGAAATGACTGTCTTGTAAGGGAAATTGAAAATGAAATAAAATTTAAAATCTTCCTTTTTTTAGAAGCTCTTTTTTTTTTTTTCTCTTTGTCTCTCATTACTTAAAGGAGATATTCCTAAATTGTACCATGATCAAGACCTTCATAATCTCTTGACTTCTTTAGCAAACATGACTCTGTCAACAATACAATTAAACATAAAATTACTATTGTTGTTGTGAACAAATGATATGCTGGCCACTGCTTTTTTGTTATTATTTTCTGCCTTTCATCTACAAGTTTCAGCAGACCTTCCAGATTAAGACAGAGTAGAAAGAAGGGAGGGGCCATCTACTTCTCAAAGAATTGAACAGTGAAGACCTTATGAATAGCACTGAAACACTGTCTGATATAGTACTGGAAAACTTTATGAATAACCCTGAAACATTGTCTGGTATTGTGCCAGAAGATGAGCCCCTCAGAAGGCACTCAAAATATGACTGGGGAAGAGAAGCCTCCTCAGAGTAGAGCAGACCTTAATGATGTGGATAGAGTAAAGTTTTAGGGACCTCCATTTGCTGATGTGGCACAACTCAAAATGAGAAGAAACAGCTGCAAACATCTATTAATAATCGGAACATGGAATGCACAAAGTATGAATCTAGAAAACTGTAAGTTGTCAAAAAATTAAATGGAATGCATAAAGATCGACATTCTAGGCATTAGTGAGCTGAAATGGACTGGCTTTGGCCATTTTGAATCAGACAATCATATATCTACCATGCTGGAAACAACAAATCGAAGGGGAATGGTGAGTCATTCATTGTCACAAAAAAGTTTCAAGATCTATTCTGAAGTACAATGCTGCCAGTGACAGGATAATATCCATATGCCTACAAGGAAGACCTTAGGAGCTCTGGTAGTGTAGTGCCTAAGGCACTTGACTGCTAGCCAGAAGGCTGATGGTTCAAACCCACCAGCCACTCCTTGGAAGGAAGA
>NW_006922246.1:596344-597704 GCF_000298275.1 Orycteropus afer afer | reverse complement strand
ATCCCTTGAAAGAGGCAATGGAGAAGCTCAATATCTTCAGCCAAAACAAGTCCAGGAGCTGACTGTGGAACAGACCATCAACTGCTCATATGCAAGTTCAAGTTGAAGTTGAGGACAATTAAAACAAGTCCACAAGAGCCAAAATATGACCTTGATTATATATCTCCTGAATTTAGAGACCATCTAAAGAATAGATTTGATGCATTGAACATCGATGACCTAGAAACAGAGGAATTGTGGGATGACATCAAGAACATTACCCATGAAGAAAGCAAAAGGTCATTAAAAAGACAGGAAAGAAAGAAAAGACCAAAATGGATGACAGAAGAGACTTTGAAACTTGCCTTTGAATGGAGAGTAGCTAAAGCAAATGAAAGAATTGACAAGATAAAAGAGCTGAACAGAAGATTTCAAAGAGCAGCTCGAGAAGACAAAGCCAATTAGTATAAAGAAATGTGCAAAGAGATGGAGTTAGAAAACCAAAGGGAAGAACATACTTGGCATATTTCAGGCTAAAAGAAATGGGAAAAATTCAAACCTCAAGTTGCAATATTGAAAGATTCTATGGGCAAAATACTGAATGATGCAGGAAGTATCAAAAGCAGATGGAAGGAATACACAGTCACTGTCCCAAAAAGAACTGGTTGATGTTCATCCATTTCAGGAGGTGGCATATGATCAAGAACCAATGGTATTGAAGGAAGAAATTGAAGCTGCACTGAAGGAATTGGGGAAAAACAAGACTCCAGAAATTAATGGAATAGCCATTGAAATGTTTCAGCAAACAAGTGCCACACTAGAGACATTAACTTGGCCTTGGTGATGTCAAGAAATTTGGAAGACAGCTACATGGCCAACTAACTGGAAGAGATACATATTTGTACGCATTCCAAAGAATGGTGATCCCATAGAATGTGGAAATTATCAAACAATATCATTAATATCACACCCAAGAAAATTCTTGGTGAAGATAATTCAAAAATGGTTGTACCAGTATATTGACAGAGAACTTCCAGAAATGCAAGCTGTATTCAGAAGAGGATTTGGAACAAGAGATATCCTTGGTGATGTCAGATGGATCTTGGCTCAAAGCAAAGAATATCAATTTTGTGCAAAAGCATTCGATTGTGTAGATCATAACACATTATGAATAACATTGATTAGAATGGGAACTCATAAGGAAACTTTACATAGATCAGGATGCCATTGTTCCAACAGAACAAGGGGATACTGGATGGTTTAAAATCAGGAAGGGAGTGCATCAGGGTTGTATCCTTTCACCATACTTATTCAATCTGTATGCTAAGCAAATAATTTGAGAGCTTGACTGTATGAAGAAGAATGTGACATCAGGATTAGA
>NW_006922246.1:592223-595919 GCF_000298275.1 Orycteropus afer afer | reverse complement strand
TATATGCATGTGAGAGGTGGACAATGAACAAGGAAGACCAAAGAAGAGTTGATGCTTTTGGATTGTGATGTTTGCAAAGGGTATTGAAAGTACCATGAATTTCCAGAAGAACTAACAAAGCTGTCCTGGAACAAGTGCAGCCAGAATGCTCCTTGGAGGTGAAAATGGCCAAATTCATTTCACCTACTTTGGTCATGTTGTCAGAAGGGATGTTCCCTGGAGAAGGATACCATGCTCAGTAAAGTGGAGCATCAACGAAAAAGGGAAGGCTTTCAATGAAATGAATTGACACAGTGGCTACAATGATTGGCTCTGGTATAACAAGTATCATGAGGCTGGCACAGGACCTAGCAGTGTTTTGTTCTGTTGTACATAGGGTCACTATGAGTCGGAGTTTACTCGATGATACCTAACAACTACACAACCTTTCATGTACTCTTTAGCAGTATAAAAAATTAAGTAAAATCCAGACTGATAGTTCTGCAAAGATAAATAAATGAAAAATGTGGCTATAATTTTCCCGTTTTTTGTAACCATCCTTTTTGAAATGATAGGCTAGAATTTATTGAAGTTTTGGAAAGGGAAAGGAAACTGTGTTATTTGCAGAACTTAGTAGATTCATCAAATGAGGAGGGAGCTATTTGAAGAGTAGAAAGGAAAATGTTGGTTGTCTGGGGAGATATTTACAGAGAAGATCCTCAGGGTTCAGGGATATATCAAATACACTGATAGCTTGGGAGTTTCTAAAAATAGGATATTGCTACTATGCAACCTAAGATAATAGTTTAGATATATTAATTGTCAGTAGGAAAGAACAAAGTCTATTGTACCCTGAATAGATCTTAAACCCACTAATTTTTGTTTAATCTATATAATCAGACTTTTCAACTCCTGCCATTTATTTAAAGCATACCTAATCTGCTCAAGTTGAGGGTATATTAAATCACTGAGATGCCCATTTCTCATTGCTTAGGGGAAAAGAAAAAAATATTATAGGAAGAAGAATCCTTGCATACTGTTAGAAATAAATCAACAAACTCAATTAATCCTCAAGACATACAAAATACAATCAATCCATGGGTAATGATATAATACCATTTCATGAGTGTGATTCATTTCTCATAATAAAAATCCCCAGTGAACATATATATGGTACATACCCATGTGGGTTAAGAACTATTTTTAAATATCTAGTAAATTAAGATAAAACTGCATCTCAGATTCTCAAATCCTTCACACTTAAATTGTTGCAGAACAAGGGATTGGACCCTGTCTTAGTTATCTAGTGCTGCTATAACAGAAATATCATAAGTGGGTGGCTTTAACTAAGAGAAATTTATTTTCTCACAGTTCAGGAGGCTAGATGTCTGAAATCAATATACCAGCTCTCAGGGAAAGCTCTGGAGGAAGATTCTTGTCTCTTTTCAGCTTCTATTCCTTGACTCCTTAGTAATCTTCAAGTGGCATAGCATCTATCTTTCCTCATCTCTGCTTTCCTGCTGCTTGTTTAATCTTCTCTTTTGCATCTCAAAAGACATTAATTTAAGATACACTACATCGTTAACATAACAAAGAACCCCATTCCAAAACAGTATTAAAACTATAGGTATAGGATTTAGGATTGATAATACATAGAATCACAATACTGTGATTAAAGCATTGGGCTGCTAATCAAAAGACTGGTGATTTAAACCCACCAGCACCCCTAAGGGAAACGGTGAGGGAGACTGCTTCCAAAAACATTTAAAGCTTTTGAAACCCTATAGGGCAGTTCTACTCTGTCCTATAAGGTTGCTATGGGTTGGAATTAACTCAGTGGCTGTAGGTAGGAATATACACATATATTGGGGGGGGGGCACAACTCACTCCATAACAGACCTGGTAACTCAGAGAATCTACCTCTCCTGATAACCCTCCTGTGGTTTAGTGACACAGGTCCCCCACCCACTGCACCTGTCATAAAGATTCAGACACTATTTGACAACTAGTATTGCCTCTATATCATTGCCTGCTGAACAAATAGCAGGTAACAGAAATTAATTTCTTTCTAATTTACACATGAAAAAATTAAAATGCAATATATACATACATATATAAAATATTAATATAATCTCATAATAATCTCTGATAATGTATAGCATAATATTTTCAGTAAACTCTTATTAAATTAAACTGTATGCTTTATTGTTGATCCCCCAATAGTTGATTTGATTTAAACACAGTGGTGTTTGTATCAGTTGCAATGAATATTTTTTAGAAAATCAACAGAATTCTGTGAAGAATTTTGGCAAATTTTGTCCACTTAGAGTAACATAATTTTGGTAATAAGCAGTAAAAGATTCATTATACTGAGATATTTAGATAAAAGCATTAAAATTCCAGACTTTATGAAGATAAGCAAAGGAAATAACAAATATTAAATAAAAGTGTTAGCAAGAATTAGTCACTGAAATTTTGATATCCACTTCCAGTTCCTTTTCATAGGGGATTTGGTGATGACTACTACCTAACAAAGGATCTCTGATGTCATGTTGGTTAAAGGTTTTGGCTGCTAACAAAAAGATTGGCAGTGCAAATTCA
Source organism: Orycteropus afer afer (assembly GCF_000298275.1). NCBI lineage: Eukaryota > Metazoa > Chordata > Mammalia > Tubulidentata > Orycteropodidae > Orycteropus > Orycteropus afer. The sequence continues at coordinate 593,339 of NW_006922246.1, read as the reverse complement.
CCAGCCACTCCCTGAGAGAAAGATGAGGCAGTAAAGATTTACAGTCTTGAGATGGCATCTTTCCTGTAGGACACAAGTTAGTTCCCTCTAGCATCTTTTGTTGTTATGTGCCGTCGAGTCAAACCCGACTCATAGCGACCCCTCCTTGGGTTTCCGAGGCAGTATCACTACGGAAGTAGGATTGCCCAACCTTCCTTCCGAGGAGTGGCTGGTGGGTTTGAACCGCCAGCCATCTGGTTAGCAGGCAAGTGTCTTAGCCACTATGCTACCAGAGCATCTTAGTGCCTGAAAAATTAGGTGCAGCAGTTTTAAGCAGGTATTCTGGAGCTCTGAACAGCTCATTAAGTCAGAGTACACCAAACTCAGGAGTGTAGGATTAGAAAGGAGAAAGGGGCAGTGCAATTACCGCCCCCCCCAAAAAAAAAAAAATCAGGTGAATCTGCCCTGTGAAGCACCAACTGGCTGGCAAGATGAGGCATCAGAGGGCTTCCTGGGGCAGTGGAGAGAATGCACCAGAGGACCAGTGGCCACTCCACAGATCTACCTTCAGTCCCCATTTTTATTGTTAAACTTGGGACCACTGGGAGATAGCTGAGAGGGGAATCAAGCCCCGATTGGGTGGGCCTTGTGACAAACTCATCACTTATGGGGCAGTTATTGGAGGTCAGCTTTTTGGTATGGAGGGGTCTGGAGAGCAGGGTTTTTGTGGCTGTCTGAACCTGACAGAAAATGGTGGCCCCTAACAACTGTAGTCTTTGTTGAACTTGAGCTGCAGGCCTGTGAGTAACAGTATAATGTCACCATTAGCAGCCCACTCAAAGCCCTGAAAATGGCTCCTGACACTTTGGAGCTTTTTTTTTTTTTTTTTTTTTTTTTTTTTTTTTTTTTTTTTTTTTTTTTTTTTTTGGAGCTTTTTTTTTTTTTTTTCCTCCTCTTTTCTTCCTCCTTTCACCACCTCTTCTCTGCCTTATCCAATAGAAAAAAACACTTTAAGCCACCAGAACACCTGGCAGCTCAAATCCTAAACTCCCTTCATGACAAAAAAACACCTGCATCCACATTCCACACAGTGACTAGATCATCACAAAGAAAACTGCAGAGCAACCCACCACACCT
>NW_006922246.1:590617-592006 GCF_000298275.1 Orycteropus afer afer | reverse complement strand
AAAAAAAAAAAAAAAAACAGGATAAGACAGTAGAAGTAAAATCCAAAACAGAACAGAAGTTTCATTAAACATGGAGGAAGAGGAGGCAACAGAATTATCCAAGAAGGAATTTAGAAAGTATATTTATAGAACTCTACAAGAGCTTAAGGAAACCCCAAACAGAATCAAGGGGAACACAGACAGTACCCTGGAAGAACTCAGGAAAACCATTCAAGAACAAAATAACAAGATTAATACACAATCAGAACTCATACAAAAACACCAGTTAGAAATCCAGAAGATGAATACCAAAATTACAGAATTACACAACACAGTGAAAGCACAAAAGAATAGGCTAAAACTGGCTGAAGAACTCATTTCTCAACTAGAATATAAATACCTGTACACCTCCCTGTATAAAGAAAATTCCGAAAAAAAGATTTAAGAGAAATTAAGAGAATCTAAGAGTTATACAGGACAACATGACAAGAAACAATATATACTTCATTGGAATTCCAGAACAAGAAGGGCAGGGGAAAAAAAATGAGAAAATTGTGGAAGAATTACCAAAAGAAAATTTTCCCTGTATTGTGAAAGAAGAGAAGATATTTGTCCAAGAAGCTCAAAGAACCCATACAGGATAGATCCCAAGAGAAAAACGCTGAGGCATATCGTAATCAAATTCTCCAAAACCAAGATAAAGAAAGAATCTTGCAAGCTTCCTGGGACAAAAGAAATATTACTTATAATAATTAAACAGTTAGTCTGAGCTCTGATTATTCATCAGAAACCATGTAGACAAGAAGGGAATGGGATGGCATATATAAAACACTAAAGGAAAAGAACTTCCAACCAAGAATCCTATACCCAAATAAATTGTCCATCAATTACGCACTGCTGTTGAGTTGGATTCAACTCATAGCAACCCCTCCTAGGGTTTCCAAAACAGTATCACTATGGAAGTAGATTGCCCAACCTTCCCAAATATGAGGATGGAATCAAGACATTCTCAGACAAACAGAAATTAAGAGATTTTGTGAAAACTAGACCAACCTTCCAAGAAATGCTTAAGGATGTCCTTCCAATAGAGAACCTACAACAAAGAAAAACAAAATCAGGACACATGACATCAACATTAAAAGCAAATGAGAAGGGAAGCTGAAAATAAGACCATAAACATTGTACAGTAAAGATCAAGGGAGTCAATCTGCATATGACAACAGCAACTAACCAATTAGAGGGAATAAAAGTTCTAGGTACAAACTTCCAAATGGAGAGGAAAATAGGACAATGTCCTCATAGAACAGACTGTTCCAAAAATATAGAGACAAGAATTCACTCCAAGGTAACCACAGAGAAAATTAACAATCCCCCTAAGCAAATCCAGAAGGAAGGTAAAACATATGGGTT
>NW_006922246.1:585790-589114 GCF_000298275.1 Orycteropus afer afer | reverse complement strand
GTGAACAGACCCATAACAAAAGTAGAAATTGAATAGGTCATGAAAAAACTCCCCACAAAGAAAGGTCTTGGCCCTGATGGCTTCACTGGAGAATTTTACCAAATATTCAGGGAAGAGCCAATGCCTATACTATTCAAGCTATTCCAGAACATAGAAAAAGATGGAATACTCCCAAATTCATTTTATGAAGCAAGCATAACATTAATACCAAAACCAGTGAAATACATCACTAAAAAGGAAAACTACAGCTCAATGTCCTTCATGAACATAGATGCAAAAATCTTCAACAAAATCCTAGCCAAAGGAATCCAACAACATATGAAAAAACATCCTGACCAAGTTGGATTCATACCTGGTTGCAAGGATGGTTCAACATCAGAAAAATAATCAATGTAATCCAACATATAAACAAAACAAAAGTACCATATGTTTATGTCAATCAACACAGAAAAGGCCTTTGAAAAAATACAAAACCCATTCCTGTTCAGAACTCTCAGCAAAATGGGAATAAAAGAAAAATTCCTCAACATAATAAAGATATATGCAAAGCCAAAGGCCAAGATCATTATTAATGGAGAAAGACTCAAAGCATTCCCCTTATGAATGGGAACCAGACAGGGATGACCTCTATCACCACTCCTATTTAACACTGTATTGGAAGTCCTGGCCAGGGCAATAAGACAAGAAAGAGAAATAAAAGGCATCCAAATTGGCAAAGAGGAAGTAAATCTCTGTTTGCAGATGATATGATCCTATACATAGAAAACTCAGGAGATTCAGAAAGAAAAAAAATAAATAAATAAAAACACTACTGGAACTAATAGAGAGTTTCAGCAAAGTGGTGGGATACAAGGTCAACATACAAAAATCAGTTGGATTCCTCTACACTAACGAAAAGACCTCTGAAAAGGAAATAAGGGAAATAATAACATTTACAATAGTTACTAAAAAGAGTAAATATCTAAGAATAAATCTTACCAGAGACACAAAAGACCTATACAAAGAAAACTATAAAACACAACTATAGGAGACAACAAGAGCTCTACATAAATGGAAGAACCTGCCTTGTTCATGAATAAGTAGACTGTATATTCTGAAAATGTCAATATTACCTAAAGCAATCTACACATTCAATGCAATTCCAATCCAGATACTAAAATATTTTTTTAAGGACATGGAAAAACCAATTACTAACTTCATATGGAAAGGAAAGAGACCTTGGATAAACAGAGCACTACTGAAGAAGAACAAGAAAGTGGGAGGTCTCACACTCCCAAATCTTAAAACCTACTGTACAGCCACAGTAGTCAAAACAGTGTAGTATTGGTATAATGACAGACCAATGGAACAGAATTGCAAATCCAGAAATAGACCCATCTGTCTTTGGACAGCTGATCTTTGACAAGGGTCCAAAACCCTTTAAATGGGGAAGAGATAGCCTCTTTAACAAATAGTGCTGGCAAATTGGATATCTGCTTGCAGAAAAATGAAACAAGACCCATACTTCACCCCATACACAAAAATAAACTCCAGCTGAATCAAAGAATTAAATGTAAAACCCAAAACTATAAAATTTTTCAAAGATAAAATAGGGAAAATCTAGGAGCCCTAATTTACAGTGTAAAGAGTCTATCAAACATAACCCAGAATGCACAGGAGGTAGAAGAGAAGCGAGATGACTGGGATCTTTTAAAAATTAAATTCTTGTGTGCATCAAAAGACTTCATCAAAAGGGTAAAAGAAGAACTACAGATTGGGAGAAAATACTTGCCTATGACATATCTGACAAAGGACTTATCTCCAAAATCTATGGAAAACTTCATCACCTCACCACCAGAAAGAAAAACAATCTAATACAAAAATGGGCAAAAGACTTGAACAGACACTTCACTAAAGATGATATGCTGGTGGCCAACAAAACACATGAGGAATTGCTCATGAGCTTTAGTCATTAGAGAGATCCAAAGCAAAACAATGATGAGATATCATCTCACCCCAGCAATAATAGCAAAGTTCAACAGGACAGAAAACAACAAATCCTAGTGATGTTGCAGAGAGATTGGAATTTTTGTGTACTGCTGGTGGAATTGTAAAATGGTACAACCATTGTGGCAAATGGTATGGTGTTTCCTTAAAAATCTGAAAGGAGAAATACCATTTGACTCAGCAATTGGATTACTAGGAAAATATCCTAAAGAGGTGAGGAAGGACACGTACAGACATATGCACATCTATGTTCATCACAGCACAATTCAATATAGCAAAGAGACAGAAACAACCTAAATGTCCATCAGCAGATTAATGGATAACCAAATTGTGGTACATTCACACAATGGAATACTATGCTACATTAAAGAACAACAAAGGCTACATGAACCATCTCACAATGTGGATGTGCCTAGAGGACATTGTTGTTGTAGTTATGTTTCATTGAGTCGGACCCAACTCATAGCGACCCCTCCTTGGGTTTCCAAGGCGGTATCACTATGGAAGTAGATTTCCCAACCTTCCTTCCAAGGAATGGCTGGTGGGTTTGAACCATCAGCCTTCTGGTTAGCAGTCAAGAGCCTTAGGCACTATGCTACCAGAGCTTCCTGGAGGACATTATACTGAGTGAAATAAGTCAATCGCAGAAGGACAAATATTGTATAAGCCCACGACTGTAAAAAGACAAAGAAGGGTTTTATTAAGGAAGGGAACTCACTTTGTAGATGACCAGAGTGGGGAGACAAGGGAAGGGATTAATTTCAGATTAGTTGGGGGCCACACACTGATGTGGGTAAGGGGAGGGATGGTATGCAAAGGGTCTGTAACTACCATGATAACATTAGGAAAAGGGAGGACACCAAATTGTACACATAAGATATAGACATAGACAACAGAGGGTAATACCAGTATATCCACAATACTGCATTACCATTAACATCAAATACCAGGCTGCAGATAAACACATAAACATCTGAGAAGATCAGATGGGGGTCAGTGAACAGGAATATACTCTGGACCAAAGACTAATTCAGCTGAGGCTAATCTTGCACAGATACCAGTGATACAAAATACCTACAATCCTTACAGAAACAATGGAAGACAGGCAGATAGCAATCCCTCACAGACAGCCAGACACAGTGGGAGAGAGAGCCAATGGATCTACTGACTCAGGATCATAGTACTGGGGGGACTCCAGACTCAATTGGCACAATAAAATACATTAAAAATATTGTTCCACAACCTACATTGGTGAGTAGAGAATGGGGTTATAAAAGCTTTCAAGTGGCCGTCTAAGATGCAGCTAATGGTCTCCTTCTCCTATCATCAGAAGTGAAG
>NW_006922246.1:580705-585690 GCF_000298275.1 Orycteropus afer afer | reverse complement strand
TGCCCAGCTACCAGTGCCAACCACTTGGGAAAGGATCAAAACTGGAGATCCTGGATAGAGTGTGAGGAAAAACATGGAACAAAATCTAAAAACACAATAATGACCAGAATTACTGGTCAGATGGAGTCTGGTGGGACCCCCAATACTATGGCCCTGGGATACACTTTGGATCTGGAATAAAACTCACTTCCAGGGGCTGGCTCTTAGCCCAATAGTAAATAAGATGTACATGCAGACAACTCAACCCAGGGTGACATAGCCACATACTCCATGGAGATGCATCCCTTGGAGCAATCGACCATGGGGCACCAGAGGTACTACATTCACAGGGAGGAAATGCAGAACACACAGAGTGCATAACTATGATGGGCACAGCAGGGGTGGAGATGGGTTACTGGGTGGGGAGGCGAGGAGAGTGGGTTAGGGTTGGAGATGGTAATTGGGGAGTGAAATCAAATGTACATGAAATGTTGAATGTAAAACAAACTCTGCTCTGTAAATTTGCACCTAAAGCATAATATTTTTTAAAAACTAAACTAAAATAAATCATGTGCAACGTGGAAAAAAAAAAATGATTTACAGTCTTGGAAACCCATGGGGTGGTTCTATTCTGTCCTATACAATTACTACAACTTGGATTTGACTCCATAGCAATGGGCTTCATGCTCAGTCAAAAACAAAATTTTTTTCAGTACAATTGTATGTCTTAGGTGTAGCAGAGATTGCTGATAGTCTACCAATACCCATTATTTCCTTTATTCATAGTAGACACCCTTAAGGATTATTTCAGCACATCATACCTATCCAGACTCTATACTTTCTGGTCAACGTGAAAACAATTTGGAAGTTTCTCAAAAAGTTAAATTTAGAACTATTTTATTATCCAGTAAATCCATTCTTAGGTATGTTCCCAAAAGAAATTACCCAAATATAGGAAGTACATTATTTGAGGGAGAATAAAGAAATTGAAAGTAACCAATGGCTTGAATAATTTCTCTAGAAAGATCAGCACAAGACCAGTCCCTATAAGACAGAGGTTAAAGATGTCCCAAATGCCCAACTTTTTCTAATTACTGTGCCACTCCATCATCTCTGGCATCAATTCCTCCTCCTCCCCTCAATAATCTCCCTCCAGTTTTAGGTTTCTGTAGTTCACTGTAACATCTCACAGAACTCGCAAACTCCCAAGGAAATGGCTCATGTGCTGGTAGTGGAGGCTGGGAGGTTGACAGCCTGGTAAGTCCCAGGTCTGTGTTTGTTGTTGTGCTGTTGGATGCCATTGAGTAGTCTCTGACTCATCTCGACCCTATGCACAGCAGAACAAAACACTGCCTGGTCCTGTGCTAGCCTCAGATCCTGCTATACCTGAGACCATCGTTGCAGCCACTGTGTCTATCCATCTTGTTGAGGGCCTTCCCCTTCTTCATTGACCCTTCACTTTATCAAGCATGATATCCTTCTCCAGGTAGTGATTCTTTCTGACAAGATGACCAAAATAGGTAGGACAAAGTCTGGCTATTCTCACTTCCAAGGAGCATTCCAGCTGCACTTCTTCCAGGACAGATCTGTTAGTCTTTTTAGCAGTCCGTGGTACTCTTAGCATTCTTCTCAAACACCACAACGCAAAAGCATCAACTCTTCTTCGATCTTCCTTATTCATTGTCCAGCTCTCACATGTCTGATTGAAAATACCATGGCTTAGGTTAGGCACACCTTAGTCTTCAAGGGGATATCTTTGCTCTTCAGCACTTGAAAGAGGTCTTTTGCCGCAAATTTGCCCAATGCAATACATCATCTGAAGTCTTGACTGCTGCTTTCATTGATGTTGACAGTAGAACCAAATAATATGGAGTCCCTAACAACTTCAATCTTTTCTCCATCCATCATGAAACTGTTTATTAGACCAAGTTGTGAGGACTTTTGTTTTCTTTATATTGAGGTGTAATCCATACTGCAGACTGTAGTCTTCAAACTTCATCAGTAAATGTTGTAAGTCATCCTAACCTTCAATCACTAAAGTTGTGTCATCTGAGTATTGCAGGTTGTTAATGAATCTTCCTCCAATCCTGTTTCCACGTTCTTCTTCATATAATCCACCTTCTCAGATTATTTGCTCAGCATACAAATTAAATAAGTAGGGTGAAAGGATAAAAACCTGACACACTCCCTTCCTGATTTTAAACCATGCAATATTCCCTTGCTCTATTCCAATGACAGCTCCTGATCTATGTATAGGTTCCTTATGAGTACAATCAACTGTACTCAAAATTACAATGGGAACTCCATTCTTCTCAAAGTTATCATAATTTGCTATGATCCATAAAATTGAATGGTTTTGCATAGTCAATAAAACATATGTAAACATCTTTCTGGTATTCTTTGTTTTCAGCTGAGATCCTTCTGACATCAGCAATGATATCCCTTGTTCCAATCCTCTTCTGAATCCATCTTGCATTTCTGGAAGCTCTCTGTCTATGTACTGGTGCAATGGTTTTTAAATTATCTTCAGTAAGATTTTACTTGCATGTGATATTAATTATATTGTTTGATAATTTCCACATTCTGTGGGATCACTTTTCTTTGGAATGGTACAAATATGGATTTCTTCCAGTCAGTTTGCCAGGTAGCTGTCTTTCAAATCTCTTGGCATAGCCAAGTGAATGCCTCCAGTGCAGCATCCATTTGTTGAAACATCTCAATGGCTATTCCGTCAATTCCTGGAGCCTTGTTCTTTGCCAATTCCTTCAGTGTACTTCAACTTCTTCCTTCAGTATCATTGGTTCTTGATCATATGCCACCTGCTGAAATGGCTGAACATCAACCAGTTCTTTTTGGTGTAGTGACTCTGTGTATTCCTTCCATTTTCTCTTAGTGTTTACTGCATCATTCAATATTTTGCCCATAGAATCTTTCAATATTTCAAACTTTCAGTATTGAACTCAGTTCTTTCAGCTTGAGAAATGCTGAGTGTGTTCTTCCCCTTTGGTTTTCTAACTCCAGGCCTTTGCACGTTTCATTATAGTAATTGGCTTTGTCTGCTCAAGCTTCTTTTTGAAATCTTCTGTTCAGCTCTTTTATCTTGTCATTTCTTCCATTTGCTTAAGATACTCTCTGCTCAAGGGGAAGTTTCACTGTCTCTTCTGGCATCTATTTTGGTCTTTTCTTCCTTTCTTGTCTTTTTAATTACCTCTTGCTTTCTTCATGGATGATGTTCTTGATGTCATCCTACAATTCCTCTGGTTTTTGATCACTGGTGTTCAGTGCATCGAATCTATTCTTTAAATGGTCTCTAAATTCAGGAAGGATATTATCAAGGTCATACTTTGGCTCTTGTGAACTTGTTTTAATTATCTTCAACTTCAACTTGACCTTGCATATCATGAGTTGATGGTCTGTTCCATAGTCAGCTACTGGCTTTGTTTTGGCCAAAGATATTGCACTTTCCCATAGCCTCTTGCCACAGATATAGTCAATTTGATTCCTGTGTATTCCATCCGGTAAAGTCCACATGTAAAGCCATCACTTATGTTGTTGAAAAATGGTATTTGCTGTGAATAAGTCATTGGTCTTACAAAATTCTATCATGTGATCTCCAGCATTATTTCTATCACCAAGGCCATATTTTCCAACTACCAGTAACTCTTCTTTTTTTCCAACTTTTGCGTTCCAGTCACCAGTGATAAGCAACACATTTTTTTTTTGAGGGGGGGAGGGATTGATTTTTATTTGAGCTTCTCACAGTGGTTAGAGTCACTCTGTCTTCAGAACAATCACAGCACAGGAAATACGTCACTCAGACTGTGCTTAAAATACACATATTCACAATAACTGACAAATGGTGTCTTGCCTCACACAAGAGTGTGTTAGCATATGTAAATCTTCTGACTATAACACCAAACCCTGAACCAACCCCTTTCTTTTCAACCACATGGAAAACCAGCCACAGTCGAATCTCCCTGGCCCCCTAACTATTCTGTCAAATTCCTAGTTCATCTCTCTCTTCAGGTAGGGTAGCCTCTGTGATAGGGGCCAGACTGTGACCATACCCGAGTCCATTTCTACCAGTTGCATGTTCTTCTTTTCATGCCTTTAGGGTAGGATACTAAATGGTGAACCAAACATTTAGCACTCAGACCAGTCCCCCACTCAAACTGGGGGAGGAAACTTGGAGAGGGCCAGAATTAGAATACCATTGTTCAAGAGTGGGGGAAGAACCAAACTCTTAGCATCAACAGCACTGGCCGGGGAATGTTAGTTTTGGCTGCTCGCACTCTCCATTCAGAGTCTTCCCAGAAAAGCTCACCTGATTATCTGAGGCCAAACTACAGTCATAAGGATCCACGGCCCTTAGGATGACTGCCTTCACCATCCTACCTGGGCCACTCAGACTCTTTACATAGGCAACAGAAAAGTGAATCACCCCATTCAAAAGAAAAAAGCAAGGGGGAGGTGGTAAAAACCACAGATAACCAAGGTATTTCTTCCAAGTGGTCAGTTTTAAAAAAGGAAAAACATAATAATAATAATAATAATAACACCCCAAACATTCTAAATTAAAGAGAAAATACTGTGTGAGAGCCAAGACTAGGGGGCTGTCCACAGCCTCCTCAGTCCATTTGTTCACAAAGAATGGTGAGACATGAAGACCCGTGGCCATGAGCTTGGGATGGGGGAGGGTGCTGGTCACCTCTGAGCACTGACAAAAGGGTCCAGATGCAGAAGCCACACTTCCATCCACTGCCATGGCTTGGAGCCTCCTGCTCACCCACAGTACTTCCAAAGATCACCCCCATTCAAACCTTCTTACGAAACTACTACTTCTGGCTCAACTGCAGCCAGACTCTTTGAAGGGAACTTGAGAATGGGTCCAAACTTCCCTTTTCCAGGACAGAATTCTTGCCGGTCCATTGGGAAGGTTCTTGTTTTTAGCTTGCTTTTGTTGTTTGCTTTTAAAAGAAAAACCAAAGAGAAAGTAGTATAGCCCT
>NW_006922246.1:578817-580145 GCF_000298275.1 Orycteropus afer afer | reverse complement strand
GGCACACACACAAAAAAAAGAACCAAGGGGCTGTACTACTTTCATTAATGCTTCTCTCGTGGTTCTCCCCTAACCTGGGTGCTTTGCCAAGTTCTTGGGTGCAAGAAGGACCTGCTCTAGCTGGGGGTGCTGCTGCTCTGGGAGTTTGGGGAGTCCTGCTCATTGATGGTGTTCAGCAGCAGGCAGGGAGGTGGCCATGACAGATGGGCGTGGCCGTGGCAGATGGGCATGTGGGGCTCTCAGGCCTGCTCTTCAGAGGCTGGGTAGAACCTTTCCTCCTCATCGTCAGTGGGCCCCACGTGGAAGTAGTCGCAGAAGTCCAGGGGCTCATCCAGGGCATCACCAATGAGCATGCTGAACTCTTTGAGGTCAGCATGACCCGGGTAATCAATACATCTTGATTGCATGTTTGGTCAATTTCAGGCTGCAGAAATTGGTAGAAATTTTCAGTTTCCTCATCTTTGGCTTTGGTGGTTGGTGCATAGATTTGAATAATAGTAGTATTAACTGGTCTTTCTTGTAGGTGTATGGATATTATCCTATCACTGAATGCATTGTACTTCAGGACAGATCTTGAAACAGTCTTCGTGATGATGAATGCCACACCATTCCTCTTCAATTTGTCATTCCAGCATGGTAGATTATATGGTTGTCTGATTCAAAATGGCCAAAACCAGAACATTTAAGCTCACTAATGCCTAGGATATCAATATTTATGCATTCCTTTTCATTTTTGACAACTATCAGTTTTCCTGGATTCATACTTTGTACATTACATGTTCTAATCATTATTGGATGTTTTCATCTGTTTCTACTCATTTTGAGTCCTGCCATGTCAGCCAATGCAGGTCCTGAAAGCTTTACTCTATCCATATCATTAATGTCTTCTCTACTCTGAGGAGTCAGCTCTTCCCAGGTCAAATTTTGAGTGCCTTTGGACCTGATGAGCTCATTTTCCAGCACTATATCAGTCAATGTTTCCAGACTACTCATAAAGTTTGCCAGTAATATATCAGACAGTGTTTCACTGTTATTCATAAGGTTTTCATTGGCCAATAATCTAGGAAAATTGGAAGTTGTCAAAAATGAAATGGAATGCATAAAGATTGATATCTTAGGCATTAGTGAGCTGACATGGACTGGTTTTGGGCATTTTGAATCAGACAACCATATGATCAAAGATGCCAGGAATGACAAATTGAAGAGGAATGGTGTGGCATTCATCATCACAAAAGATGTTTCAAGATCTGTCCTGAAGTACAATGCTGTCAGTGATAAGATAATATCCATACACCTAAAAGGAAGACCAATTAATACAACTATTATTC
>NW_006922246.1:577110-578332 GCF_000298275.1 Orycteropus afer afer | reverse complement strand
ATCCATGAAGAAAGCAAGAGGTCATTAAAAATACAAGAAAGAAAGAAAAGACCAAAATGGATGTCAGAAGAGACTCTGAAACTTGCCCTTGAGCAAAGAGTAACTAAAGCAAAGGGAAGAAATGACAAGGTAAAAGAGCTGAACAAAAAAATTTCAAAGAGGAGCTTGAGCAGATAAAGCCAATTACTATAATGAAACGTGCAAAGGCCTGGAGTTAGAAAACCAAAGGGGAAAAACACACTCAGCATTTCTCAAGCTGAAAGAACTGAGGAAAATATTTAAGCCTTGCATTGCAATATTGAAAGATTCTATGGGCAACCCAACAGCCACTCCTCAGAAGGAAGATGGGGCAAACTACTTCCGTAGTGATACTGCCTTGGAAACCCAAGGAGACATCATTATGAGTCGGGTCTGACTTGATGGCACATAATAACAACAACAACATGGGCAAAATATTGAATGATGCAGGAAGCATCAAAAGAAGTTGGAAGGAATACACAGAGACACTGTACCAAAAAGAACTGGTCCATTTCAGGAGGTGGTGTATGTTCAAGAACCAATGGTATTGAGGGAAGAGGTAGAAGCTGTGCTGAGGGAATTGGTGAGGAAAAAGGCTCCAGGAATTGACGGAATACCCATTGAGATGTTTCAGTATACATACGCCCCACTGGAGGCACTCACTCGGTTATGCCAAGAGATTTGAAAGACTGCTACCTGGCCAACTTATTGGAAGAGATCCAAATTTGTATCTATTCCAAAGAAAGGTGGTTCCACAAAATGTGGAAATTATCGAACAATATCATTAATATTGCATGCAAGCAAAATGTTACTGAAGATCATTTAAAAATGGTTGCAGCCGTATATAGACAGAGAACTTCCAGAAATGCAAGCTGGATTCAGAAGAGGATATGGAATGATGGATATCATTGCTGATATCAGATGGATCTTGGCTCAAAGTAAAGAATACCAGAAAGATGTTTACTTGTGTCTTATTGACTATGCCAATGCATTTGATTGTGTGGATTATAACAAATTGTGGTAACATTGAGAAGAATGGGAATTCCAGAACATCTAATTGTACTCATGAGGAACCTGTACATAGACCAGGAGGCTGTCATTCAAACAGAAAAAGGGAACACTGCATGGTTTAAAATCAAGAAGGGAGTGTGTCAAGGTTGTATCCTTTCACCATACTTATCAATCTTTATGCTGAGCAAGTAAT
>NW_006922246.1:574375-576000 GCF_000298275.1 Orycteropus afer afer | reverse complement strand
TATATATATAATTTATTCATTTATTTTAACAATTTTAACTGTTTTGATATCCCTCCCACAGCACTCTCTGCTTCTCTGCTGGGTTCAATAATTCATTGAAATGGCTACAGAGAATTCACAGACAATATTCATGATTATGGTCATTATTAGGGAAGTAATAGGTTACCATGTTACCATGTTACCAGGATCAGAAAGGACTCAGAATACAGTTCTTCAATCAGTATAGCCTCTTCTCAGCAGTGCCTGCAGGCATATCTCTTTCTGACCCTCAGCCTCTTGGCCCTGAGGCCATGCAGCCTCTGCCCTGTTCAAGCAAGTGTTACAAAGCTCTTTTAGTTCTGCTTATCAGTGCCCAGAGGCAACTCACTCTGCCAGTAAGCCCTGGCCTGAAGGCCATCAGCTGTAGCTCTGTTGATTAGCAAATTTAGCTCCGTCAAGTTCCCGAAGCAAGTCATCAAGTCTCCTGCCCAGAGTTTCTCAGCTTTCTCATTCTGTGGGTCCTGAAGCTCACTGTGCAGTCTCTTAAAGATCTTTTGCTGGTTTCCTAGTTCTGCTTCTGCTGTTTCTTGGTGGCTGCTTCTTGACACCATTCACCTTCTCACCAAGGTATGACAACTCTGTCTTTGTCTCCTGGCTCAAGAAGGTTCTCAGTGCAGGGATTCTGGGTCCAAATGACACTCTCTAACTTCTGCTTTCTTGTGGATAGTCAAGTCTCTCCTTTCCATTTCTGGGATGGTTCATTTTAAACTTAGCAGAATGCTAAAACTGACTAATAGCCAAGTTAGGGTTCCATATACGTTATTTGCATGATCCTACCCCCACAGGTGTACTGTGTAACCTTATTTATTAGCAAGCTATTCAATTCCCTTGTTGTTGTTGTTGTTATGTGCCGTCGAGTCAGCCCTGACTCATAGCGACCCCTCCTTGGGTTTCCGAGGCAGTATCACTACAGAAGTAGGATTGCCCAACCTTCCTTCCGAGGAGTGGCTGGTGGGTTTGAACCGCCAGCCTTCTGGTTAGCAGTCAAGTGCCTTAGCCACTATGCTACCAGAGCTCCTTAGTGGGCCCTAAGTACCTTATTTGTATAGTTCCATCCAATCTTTTGGAAAGAGTACTACAAGACCATGGCTAGAAGGGCTATATTAAGAAATTTACTGAAACACAACTTGAAAAAAAAAATCAATGACTATATACTCTCAGTATATATTATATGCAGGTTAAAAGAGAAACTGTATTCATAGCATTAAAGTAAGCAAAATAATGTAATCTAATTGCCCAGAGATACTTGTACCATGAAAGACAAAAATGTCAAAAATAACAATTATTTTGTCCTTACCCTCTGCTATCTGAGAAGTGGATGTCTTGTTCAGTGACTAGTTGACAGATTGCTGGATTTCTTGGTGACTAGAGAAGTAAGCTATTTCCTCTAGGCTTACTGCTGCAAAATTGACACCAATCAATCTCCTTTTTCTATTTTACTATCACTTTTTATTACATGTAAGTCATGCTTTTCTTTAGGTTTTCTATTAAATTTTTTAAAATCATTCTTTTAAATGCATAAAGAATCCGCTTTGCTTGTCTTCTTTTATTTACTTATTTTCCATACCATAATTTTTTTTTTTTTT
>NW_006922246.1:572225-573720 GCF_000298275.1 Orycteropus afer afer | reverse complement strand
ATTGTGCCATCATTGTTGCTATGCTTTTCCAAAGTAGTCCACCACCATTAGCTTAAAGTCAATGCTCTGCAATCAAAAGCTTCCCTTTTTCCCCTCCCTCCTATTCTATTCTTGGTAACCACTAATATTCTTTGGTTTCTATATATATTTTGTTTGTTTGTTTTCAACCTATGTAGGAATTTTCCCTTCTGTCCTCTCCCATCACTGGTAACCAACAAAGAAAATTTCCTTCCATGTATAAACTTTCCCTTGACTTTTTATAACAGTAGACTAATACAATACTTGTCCTTCTGTGATTGACTTATTTCACTCAGCATAATGTCATCCAAGTTCATCCATGCTATGCAATGTTTTGGAGATTCTACATTATTCTTTAGGGTTGCATAGTATTCCATTGTGTATATGTACCACAGTTGGTTTATCCATTCCTTGGTTGATGGGTACTTAAGCTATTTCCATACTTCAAAGTTATTTTGAAATGAAAATATATCTGGGTAATTTTTTTAAGGTAGGCATTTATGTTTTCCCTCTTGTTTTCTACCAGTCCACTCTCAAGAAAGTAGGAAGCTCTATTCCTTATTGGGTGTATGTATTATAATCTAATTAAAAGTAGTCTTCAAGATGTCATTCTTGGGGCTCTAGTAAGATCATGGAACAGGCAAACAGACTGCACAGACCTTTTTCAACAAAGAAAAGGGAGTATCAGTTAACACAGAAGCAGAATATAACCCTGGAGCCCTGAACCTTGAAGGGAAGGATATAGAAGTAGACTAAACTCCAACTAGTAGAAGAATCTGCATGAAAATACTGAAAAAGGAGACATACGGAGCTGTGGTCTGTCAGTGATCCTGAGAGCACAGACAGCTTGGATATTGCCAAGTGGTGTTAGGACCTAAGAATTAACCTAAAAATCAGCCCTGCTAGCCAGGGGCTTCATAGAGGACAGTACTGGTGGCTGGTGAATAAAAGAGAAAGCAGCAAAGAGGGAGATGGGCTGAGCTGTGGACTTTTGGCTGTCTAAAGGGCACAGCTATTTTGAATGTTTACAAGTGGTTAGACCATTTTTGATATTTAAAGCAACAGTGTTCTCTCAGATTCCAAGGACCTAAGAATAGGTTCCACTTGCCAGGAACCACAAGGACATTCTGGATGTGAACAACAGGAAAGGTGTGCTATTCCCTTGTTATTCTTAGATCCCACACCCTCAGTGAATGGAAGTGGGGATATTCCTCACTCCTACCCACCTTCTGAGCTGCCAGGAATTCTATCCCAGTCTGTGTGCTCAGATGGAGCCTGGGTGCCTTGCACGACCCTGCCTAGACTTTTTTTTTCCTTTTTGTTTAGGTTCTTTGGTTTTTTCTGTTTTAAAATTATTGTTGTTATTATTATTATTTTGTCCTTTTTTATTATTATTCTTTATTCTTCCCCTCCCAGATTCTAGTTTTCAGTTTTTCCTGTTCCTGGCTCCCATTTTTTTCTTTCACGTGGGTAACCC
>NW_006922246.1:569888-570533 GCF_000298275.1 Orycteropus afer afer | reverse complement strand
ACAATTCATAAACACAATGAGCTCAGCACAGAAAATAATATGGAACAAAGAAACAAGAAACTCCATGAAAAAACATATAACAAAATTATAGCAACCAATTCATACTTGTCAATAATCACACTGAATGCAAATGGATTAAATGCACCACTCAAGAGACAGAGCGTTTCTAACTGGATAAGAAAACATATCCTATCCATATTCTATCTACAAGAGAAACACCTTAGAAACAAAGACAAAAATAGACTAAAAATCAAAGGTTGGAAAAAGATATATCAACAAATGGTACCAAAAAGAGCATGGTGGCAATATTAATTTCTGAACAAATTGATTATAAGACAAAAACCACCATAAAAGACAAGGAAGGACATTATATAATGATTAAAGGATCAATTGAACAAGAAGATATAACCACACTAAATATCTATGGACCCAATGAAAGGGTCCCACAGTACATAAATAAGACTTTAAAAGAGTTGAAGAGCCAAATAGATGACTCTACAGTCACAGTGGGAGACATTAATACACCACTTTCAATGAAACATAGAACTGGAAAGATACTCAAACAATGCAGAAGAACTAAACAGTACAATCCAACAACTTGACCTTATAGACATCTACAGAGCACTTCACCCAACAACAGCACAA
>NW_006922246.1:562870-568595 GCF_000298275.1 Orycteropus afer afer | reverse complement strand
AGAATTTATGGAAAACTCCAACACCTTAACAACAAAAATACAAATAATTCAATTAAAAATAGGCAGAAGACATGAATAGACACTTTCCCAAAGAGGATATTCAGACAGCCAAGAAACATATGAAGAAATATTCACAATCATTAGCCATTGTTGTTGATGTTTTAGGGAGATGCCAATCAAAACAAAAATAAGAAACCCTCATGCCCCAGCACTAGTAGCAGAGTCCAACAAGGTAGAAAATAACAAATGCTGGAGAGGATGGGGAGAGATTGGGACTCTCATACACTTCTGGTGGGACTGTCAAATGATACAACCACTGTGGAAAGCAGCATGCTGATTCCTAAAAAAGTTGGAATTAGAAATACCATTTGACTCAGCCATTCCACAACTAGGTATATATCCTAAAGAAGTGAGAGCAGAGAACAGATATATGCATACTCATCTTCATCACAACACTATTTACAATAGCCAAAAGATGGAAACAACCTAGGTGTCCATCAACTGAAGAATGGATAACCACACTATGGTACATACACATAATAGAATATTATGCAACCCTAAAGAATAACATAGAATCTGCAAAACACTGCATAATGTGGATAAACTTGGAGGATATTATGCTGAGTGAAATAAGTCAAACACAGAATCACAAATATTATATTAGTCCATTATTTTAAATGTCAAGGGATGGTTTTTATGTGGAAGGAAATTTTCTTTGTTAGTTACCAGGGGTTGGAGGGGAGAGGAGGGAACACTTAGATAGGTGGAGATAATTATTGATTTGGCTGAACAGCAGGGCAATGTATCAAATGTGAGTGATCAACACGGTGGCATTGAGGAAGCAGAAGTCATAGAGAGGTCCATGGGAGGGACAGACAACAAAGATGAACCCTTTTGCACATATAGTACTGTATTCTCAGTGAAGGCAAACATTGATCTACAGGTAGATAGATGGGTGGACAGGCTGAACTATTAAGTATGTCTATGCAGGGGGCAGTGTGCCCATGACTATGTATAGGGTTGCCAGACAATGTTTCTCTAAGAGTATTTGTATGTTCTGTAAGATGTCCCAGGTATATAGTAGAGCTGACAAGGGGCAAGGTTGTAATCACTTCTTGGCCACAGCCACCTACCCAGAGAGAACAAGTAGTTGGACATGTGTGCTTGGGACCATAGTCCCACGGTACATCAAGCTCAATTGGCATAACATACTACTCAAAACATTGTTCCACATCCTACTTTGGTGAGTAGAGACTGGGATCTTAAAAGCTTGTAAGTGGCCATCTAGATGCAACAATGGGACTCTCCTCATCCAGAGCAAAGAAGAATGAAGAAAAACAAAGATTCATGTAAACAATTAGTCCAAGCGACTAGTACACCATGCAATCCTCAGTCTATATGGCTATGCGACCAGAAGAACTAGATGGTGCCTGGCTACCACTGTAAACCACTTGGAGGGGGGTGTGTGTATGTAGGAGATCCTGGATAGAGTGGGAGAACAATATGGAACAAAATTCAAAATAATAAAAATAAAATAAAATAAAGGAGAGGGGACTAGGTTTGCTGGTCTGATAGAGCCTGGCGCAACCCCTAAGACTGTGGCCCTAGCTTCCCTTCAAGGTCTAGGAATTGAACCCACTCCTGTGGCTTCCAGCCAAACAAAGGACAGCCATATGAGCTGAACATTTACATTAGGTAGATACACTCCTTAGGTATATATCTCTCCTTGGAGAGATAAATCATGGGAGAATAGAAGGTCTGTGTATGTACAGGGAGAGAGCTCAGGGGTCAGGAGTGCATGGAGGGAAGGACACAGGGAAGAGGTAACTATGGGGAGAAAGTGGGAGGGGAGCTGTGGCATTGTGGTAAATTGTAGTTAATGTCATGAGACAAAATGTATGTGAGCTGCTGTATGGAAAGTGAATTTGCTTTGTAAACTTTCACCCAAATCACAATTGGAAAAAAAAAAAAAAGATGTCATTCTCATTCATGTCACAAATCTTAAGGCTATTAAAGAGACTAGAGTTTGAATAGAGAGACTTTCTCTGAACCAGAAACATATCTCCCCTTGACTAGAAGGAAGAGAAAGTTACATTATTTGGGAGGTGACAAAAAGAGGAAAAGAACAAATGATATGGTTGAAAATGCATGAATATACAGGGTTATCCAAGTCATCAAAAATTTCTATGCCCCCAACTTGAATGAAAACAGCAGTACCAGTAGATGTAAGGGAAATATGCTATGAGATATTGTTTATCTATCTCAATGTGAATGATGCTGAGTTGCTAAGTAAAGGACTCCTCCAATGTCTTCTCACTGCTTAAATTCTTATAAATTTGGCATATACTTATCAGAAGAGATGTCCAAGTAGCAAAGATTTCAAATTTCTACAAGTCTGTTTGGTTGGAGTTTCTAGAACAAAATTAATCTTATTTATTGAAAACAAATATGTAAAAATGTTTAACATTTTTGTTGACTAAAATTTATAACTATACTACAAACATAAAAATATTAGTTTTATTTCTAACCAAATGAAAGAATGCATGCTTTTATTAAACAGTAGAACAGAAGCAGCTTTGTAATGTACCTGTGCACTGGGGATTGTCCATTCACGTTCTTCTTTGGATACCTGGGGCTGCTGTGTGGAAATGACTGGTATAGCTTAATGGAGAACATGAGACCACACTGAGCAGAGGTGAGTAAACATAGCGGCCTACCTCCATCAGCTAGACATATAAATGAGGCTACTTTACAACATTCAGCCTACTTTTACCAGACCAAACTAACTGCTGAAGAATGGTCCAGCCAACCCACAGAAGATGACCTCATAAATTGTTGTTTCAAGCCACTACATTTTAGAGCAGTTTTATGCAGCAAAGCTAACTGATACAATATTTGATAATTACTAGAAAGAATGGTTAATTATTGATAATGTTCCTTTTCATTTTCAAACATCTCAGTTTGGATGGTAAATTATAAGGACATCATAATTAAAAAATAATAATAAGAAAAACTGATATCCCAAAGTACAATAAAAAATAATTGTTATATGTGGAGTTTATGAAGTCCTTATATAAAATCCCACTTCACTTCATGAGCTAAGAATTAATTAAGAGATAGATGCAGAAATCAGACAGATGGTCTGAATTGTCACAGGGGAAATAAATATCAACTTTGTCACAGGGGAAAACTTTTTTTCACCTAAAAAAAAAAAAGCAGCTTTACAAATTTGGAAACAATGAAGTGGCTATACCCTTTACCTCAGAATTAAATTTTCCCACCCCATCAGAAGTGAAGTAAAGAAACTACAGGATCACAGGGACTATAAAGTAAAGCATTATGTTATAAAATAAATCAAAATTACTAAAGGAGTTTATGTGTAGACTCAAGTTTATCATTTCAGGCATTAGCTGAAATTACAACCAATTCTTGGCATCTATAGTCTAATTAAAAGAAGAGGAAGTATGAAAAGGCCTTTATATATTCTGCTTGGCACATATTGAAGAAGCCCTGGTAATGCAGTAGTTAAGGGCTTGGCTCTTAACTGAAAGGTCAGTGGTCTGAATCCACCAGCCACTCTGCAAGAGAATGTGGCAGTCTTCTTCCATAAAAATTACAGCCTTGGAAACCCTATGAGAGAGTTATACTCTATGCTATAAGGTTGCTATGAGTTGGAATTGACTTGACAGCAATGGGTTTTTTTGGGTACATAGTGAACTTTTGATAGTTGTTAATTACATCTCTATATAAGAACAAAGGCACTGGAAAATTCTCTGAAATTGCTAATGAAAATACTTGCAAGCATTCTTAGTAATTACAGGTCACATGGAGGCATCCTCAAAGCCACAATCTGTAGCTCATTTACTTTATTTTTACAACATTTAATATTTCTCTTACAAGCTTGGGTAGTTTGACTCTCTGCCTACTTAATTTTACTTACTTGAACTTTGATGATCCTTAATTATTTTGCTTGGTATAATCCAAAATATTATCCTGCAAAACTCCATAAACATCAAGCTAATGGAATCCTATACTACCATTTTCCAAATCATTCTCACGCAAAAAAAAAAAGAAAAAGAAAAGAAAAAACTCCCTGGTGAACATCAATCCACTCTGATTTTGGCCCTATTTCTCTGTTTACTATCATAGGCAACTTATTCATTATCACACATGCCCATCTATCATCTGCCTCATCATTCTATCAAAATAGCTCTGGCCAAAGTGTCTGAGTGTCCTGGTCTACAGACATGCATCATCATTCATTTTTCTCAATCTCTAGGAAGCATTCAGTATTTTTCACCACCTCTTCCTTCTAGAAAACACATCTGTGGTATGACTCAATGCTCTCCTAATTTTCCTCCTACATCTGTGGCTTCCATTTGTCACTTATTTGCAGATGTATATCCTTTCTTGCTTCATCCTTAAATATTAAAATTTCTCAAAGTTCTGTCCTCGATGATCTCTTTTCACTGTGCTTAGTCAATCTCCCCCATGCCCACAAAATAACTTTGTATTGAGAATCCCCACATTTCCATTGTTCCCTAGACCTCTTCTCTAAGCTTCACCTAAATAGACAGATAGATAGATAGATAGATAGATAGATAGATAGATAGATAGATAGACAGATAGATAGATACTCACTGCCCAGTCGATTCTGACTCTTAGGAACTCCCACTGGGTTTCTGAGGCAAAGCATCTTTATGGAAGTAGATTGCTCCATCTTCCTTCTGTGGAGTAGCTGGTGGGTTTGAACCACCAACATGCTGGTTAACAGTCAAAATGCCTTCAGCACTACGCCACCAGAGCTCCTTTCTTTAAGCTTCAAATGCCTGTAAATGAAAGATTACTAAGCTGAGTATTTGAACAAGGTCTAAAAAGCAACTCAGAATCAGTGTATTCAAAACTAACTACATAGTATCACCAAAATCTTATCTCTTTCTACAATTTCCAACTCAATAAAAGGAATCATCATCGACCAGGTTTTAAGCAAGAAATCCAAAAGTTATCCTACATACCTGTTTATTTCATGACATACTTGAAAATTACTGCCGTTGAGTTTACCAATCAAAATCTTTAACTTTTGAAAATTTCACTTTGGCTTAACTTCACCAATTATAATCTAATGTGAGTTACAGAAAATATATTGTCTTCATTCTTATAGCAGTCAACTAAGAGTTCTATACATATCGACTCTTATCTCTCTTCAATATGTTTTCTGTAATAAAGTCAGAGAAAACTTTTCAAAGTTTACATCTGTTTAAAAGCCTCCATGTTTTTCCATTTCCATTAAAATAAAGACTCAACTCTTGGTACTTACATATATTTCCAGTTTTATTTCTCAGAATATTGCAATTACATAGTAAAAATATTTCTGATTTCACTCAAGAGAGGAAAATTATTCTCCTATAAACTATAAAAGCCCTGTTTAGTCTACTTCATTACATTTCTTATTTATGATTTTATATTTCTTTGAGTGATTGTGATAAGTGAAATTCCAAGATAGGGTCCATGAACACTGTGTCTTGTATTTATCCCCTATGTGATTCCTCACCTTGAGTGTGATGTGGTATGTGACTTGCTACTGGCCAATTTACCACCTCAGAAACACAAAGGGGTTGTTATGAGTTGAAATTGACTTGATGGCAGTGAGTTTGGTTTAAGGAGCTCTGGTGGTATAGTTCCTAAGGCATTTGACTGCCAACCGAAAGGTTGGCAGTTCAAACCC
>NW_006922246.1:525479-536014 GCF_000298275.1 Orycteropus afer afer | reverse complement strand
AGAAGGGACCATTCCCTGGAGAAGGATGTCATGCTTGGTAGGGTGGAGGGTCGTCAAAAGAGGGGGAGGCCTTCAAGGAGATGGATTGATACAGTGGCTGCGATGATGGGCTCAAGTATAGCAGGGATTGTGGGGTTGGTGCGGGATAGGGCATTGTTTTGTTCTGCTGTGCGTGGGGTCTCTATGAGTCAGAAACGACTTGATGGCACTTAACAACAACAACAACAAAAGAACTTTGTGTTGGTTTTAAACATGGCAGCTGATCAGTAAAAAGGAGAAGACATGATTGGATTGGTCTCTAGGTTTTTGGATTAATAGTGACAACTGGATTAATAGTGGTTCCACTAATAGAAATCAAGGATCAGGAGAAAGAGAAGCTTAGGGATCAGAGAGTGATGGGTTTGATATAAAACAAGCTTCCAATATTCGAGTCATATAAGAGGAAATAGCAAATAGAAAGATGGCTATGAAAGCCTGGATGTCATAAAGTTGCCTCCTTGATGCCAAAGGAGTGGGATTTCAATAATGAAATAATAGATACTAGTTTTAAGGTATTGTGAGAAAAAAAAAAAAAAAAGTAGGAAAAAGTTGAAACTAAAAGAAGACGATTTGGTTTTATATTTAAGAGTCTACTTGTAAACTATATAAAAAGAGTCAATAAAATAAGTAAAAGCTAAACTAATGATAATAGGTTGAGAAATGAATGGGAATTTAAGAAGTAGAGACATTGAGTATAAACCACACTTTCAAGAAGAAAACAGAAAGAAAGGAAAAAATAAAATACAGAAGAATAAGGGTTCTAAAAGGTGATTAAAATCCCCACTATTTGGTGTAGAAAGTAAGAATATAAAAAGGAAGGCAGAAAAGAGTCAACTTTTAATTACTTCCAAATGGACTTAACAGAAAATTGAGAATATTGGAAAGCCAGAGAATCATGTTGAGAGATGAAAGCAAGATGAGGACCACATCCTGCCTGCTTGGTAAAATATGTAACTTCACTACCCCAGATTGAAAAACAGCATACATTTTAAAATAAATATGCAATATGTCTAAAACCTGCTTGATGTCTGGGCTATCAATAAATCTAATAATATGACTAAAAAATAAGGTAATAGGTACAATTTTTTAAATAATTTATTTAACTCCAGACTTCAAAGAACTGTTAATGAAAAAGGCAATATCTAATAAAAAATCTTTTCATAAAAGAACAGAACAACAAGTATTAAAATTTCTCAAGTAGACTAAGGGCTACTAAGTCAAGTTGATGATACCACTGCTTTCTTCTTAAAATAGATAATATTATTTCATGAGTCATTGCAGCCTTTTGTCTGGGATAGCAAATGCTTATATTATCCTGCTTTTATCTGTGAGAACATTGAATTGTACTAAATAAATTTCATATATATAAAATTGTACAATATAAATGCATAAAGGAGAACTGTGAACACAATATAATCTTTAAAATTCTGGGCAGATAATAGTCATTTGAAGTGGTCTGGAAATATTGTTCACTTTTTATAATTTCAATTTGATCTCAACCACTCATAGAGTACTTGAAGGTTAAAGTTACTACATTTGTAATAAAAACAACTGAGGAGGAATTAGAGACTATGGGATAAGAAAAGTGTAAGTTAGTTTTCTATAATGTTAAAGAGAATTAGAGAAAGAGAGAGACAGAGAAAGTGATACAGCATGCACTCAAGATAGAATATGAATTAGTGTTGGGGTGGAAGGGACCAAGATTGATACATCTACCAGCGTGATTTGGTAATTTCATCAGATAGTAGTCTGGCTATAGTATTTTAGGAGGATGGGAGGAGTATAAAAATAGTCTAATGTCAAAGATTTTCTCCATCTCCAAGTCTTCCTTCGGGGCAGGGGGTGGAACTAGGCATGGTAGTACCATTGTTGTTTTGTTAGGTGCCCTTGAGTTGGTTCCAATTCAGTGACCTCATGTACAACAGAACAAAACACTGCCAGGTCCTGTGCCATTGTCACAATTGTTGCTATATTTAAGCCGATTGTTATAGCTACTGTGTCAATCTACCTCACTGAGAGTTTTCCTTTTTTCACTGACCCTTTTCTTGCCCTAGAGGAGCTCTGGTGGTGTAGTGGTCAAAGCATTAAGCTGCTAACCAAAAGGTCAGTGGTTCACACCAGCCACTCTGTGGGAAAAAGAATAAGCAGTCTTCTTCCTTAAAGATTTACAGCCTTATAAACCCTCTGGGGCAGTTCTACTTTGTCCTAAAGGTTCACTATTAGTCACAATAGACTCGATGCTAGGGCATTATTATTATTATTTTATGATTTTTTTTCCAGGGACTTGTCATTCCTAATAACATGCAAAGTATGTGAGAACATTCTGTCTACTTCTTCCAAGACAGATAGTTAATTCTTCTGGCAGCTCATGATATATTCAAAATTCATTGTCAAAACTACAATTCAAATGAATCAATTCTTCTTGGGACTTACTTTTTCATTGTCCCCTTTCGAATGCATGTGAGGCAATTGAAATACCATGGCTTGGGTCAGGCTCATCTTAATCTTCAAAGTGACATCTTTGCTTTTTAACTCTTAAAGAGGTCTTCTGCAGCAGATTTGCCCAATGCAATACGTCATTTGTTTTCTCAACTGCTGCTTGTATAAGTGTTGATTGTGGATCCAAGTAAAATTAATTTCTTGACAACTTCAATCTTCTCTCCATTTATCTTGATATCATTCATTGGTCCAGTTGTGAGGATTTTTGTTTTCTTTATGTTGAAGTATAATCTATACTGAAGGTTGTAGTCTTTGATCTTCACCAATAAGTGCTTCAGGTCCTCTTCACTTTCAGCAATCTGTTGTGTCATCTGCATAACTCAGGTTGTTAATGAGTCTTCTTCCAATCCCAATGCCACATTCTTCCTATAATCCAGCTTCTCAGATTATTTACTCAGCATACAGATTGAATAAGTATGGTGAAATGATACAATCCACGTGCACACTTTCCTGATTTTCAACCACATAGTATCCCCTTGTGTTTGTATAACTGCTTCCTGGTCTATGTACAGTTTCCATATGAGCACAATTAAGTATTCTGGAATTCCTGTTCTTTGTAGTGTTACCCATAATTTGTTATGATCCACAGAGTTGAATGCCTTTGCATAGTCAATAAGACACAGGTAAATATTATTTCTGGTATCCTCTGCTTTCAGCTAAGATCTATCTGACATCAGCAATGACATCTTTTATTCCATGTCCTCTTCTGAATCTGGCCCAAATTTCTGGCAGTTCTTTGTCAATGTACCACTGCAGCTCTTTTTGAATTATTGTCAGCAAAATTTTACTTGTAAGAGATATTAATGATATTGTTCTATAATTTACACATTCTGTTTAAATAACTTTTTTGAAATTAACATAAGTATAGATCTCTTCCAGTTAAGTGTTCAAGTAGCTGTCTTCCAAATTTGTTGGTGTAGATGAGTGAGCTCTTCCAGGGTTGCACTATTTGTCACTTCATAGAGCTTTGTTTTTAGCTAGTGTCTTAAGTGCAGCTTGGACTTCTGCCTTCAATACCATCAGTTCTTGATCATATGTTGCCTCTTGCAATTGTTCAACATTCTTTTTGGTACAGGGACTCAGTATTCCTTCAGTCTTCCATTGATGATTCTGGTGTCCTTTAATATTATGCCTGTTTGGAAAAAAAAAAAAAAAAAAAAAAACTTACTGCCATCGAGTCAAATCTGACTCATAGCAATCCCCCCCTTGGGTTTCTGAGGTGGTATCTTTACAGAAGTAGTTTGCCTAGTCTTCCTTCTGAGGAGTAGCTGGTGGGTCTGAACCACCAGCCTTCTGGTTAACAGTCAAATGCCTTAGGTACTATGTCACCAGAGCTCCCATAGAATCCTTCAATATTGCAATTCACAGCTTGAATATTTTCTTCAGTTCTTTCAGCTTGAGAAATGCTAAACATGTTCTTATATTTTTGCTTTCAAAACCAGATCTTTGCATATTCATTATTATATTTTACTTTGTCCTCTCAATCCACCTTCTGAAATTGTTTATTTGGTTATTTTACATCATCATTTCTTACATTCACTTTAGATACACTACATTGAAGGGCAAGTTAAAGTCTCTTCTGACATCAGTTGTGGTCTTTTCTTTCTTTCCTGTCTTTTTAATGACCCTTTTGCTTTCTTCATGTATGTTGTCCTTGATGTCATCCAACAACTCATTTCATCCAGTTTTGGGTCATTAGTGTTCAATACGTAAAATCAATTTTTGAAGTGTTCTCTAAATTCAGGTAGGATATACTCAAAGTTCTCGGAAGGAAGGTTGGGCAATCCTACTTCCGTAGTGATACTGCCTCGGAAACCCAAGGAGGGGTTGCTATGAGTCGGGTTTGACTCGATGGCACATAACAACAACAACAATACTCAAAGTTATACTTTGGACTTTATAGACTTATTTCAATTTTCTTTGCTTCAACTTGAACTTGCATTGCTGTAGGTTCCACAGTTGCATTGGTGGTCTATTCCACAGGTGGCTCCGGCCTTTTTCTGACCAGTGATATTGAGCTTCTCCATTGTCTTTTTCTACAAGTGTGGTCTATTTGAATCCTGTGTATTCCATCTGATGAGGTCCATGTGCAAAGTCACTGTTTACATTGTTGAAAAAATGTATTTCAAATCATTAATCATTGGTTCTGCAAAATTCTGTCATGTGAGTTCTAGTATTGTTTCTATCACCAAAGTCATATTTTTTAGCTACTGATTCTTCTTTATTTCCAACTTTTGCCTTATAATCACCAGAATTATCAGTGCTTCTTGATCATATGTTTGATCGATTTCAGACTGTAGAATTTGGTAAAAATCTTCATTTTCTTCATCTTTGGCATTAGTGGCTTTTTTGTAAATTTGAATAATAGTCATATTAACTTGTCTTCTTTGTAGGTGCATGGATATTATGCAGCAATGTGTAAGTCACCACAGAATAACAAAGTGACAGATTAGCAGTAGTGTGGTATTTTACCATAAATATTATGTATAATTCATGCATTATATCATGATTAAGGTTGACTTCAGCCTTGGGCACATAAGTAGGAAGTGACAGCATATCACAGGCATAAAGTCCATTTTAGGGCTATGATCTTGAAAAAAAAATGTTTAAAATATTCTCTGTGTACCTTGATTATATTACATATATATCACTGGAATAATGGTATCTGTCCTACATAACCCAAGGAGGTGTTATGAGGATTTAATAATACAAAGAGTATTGAAAAGAAAAAGAAATTTAAAAAGCTTTGTAAACTATAAAGCAAAATTTAATTTGTAAGATACATGCCTGAAGAAACCTCATTTATACCATTAAATTAATAATAATATAGTGATAGAATTAGAAAGGGAATGAGGAGAACATATTCTGCTCTTCAGATTTTAAAACCCTAATGCTACATTTTTATCAACTTAACTTCTGGGTGATTGTCATGTACACTATATGTCTATTCACATCAAGTCATCTGAAAACACTAAGATAATTCATGCTATCCTACTCTTATTTGCCATCATTCACTACTACACATAGTTTCTTTTCTATGAACCATGCTTGCCACAATCTTATCTTGGTCAAATAAAATAAGTTATATTAAGTGCTCAGTAAGAGAATGGATGTCTGAACTGCAACTAGGTTGAAAAAAGATCTTTACACCAGAGTCAATGCACATCACACTCCATTGGTCAGTGATGGGTTATGACAGATAATAAGAAAGAAATTTCAAAACTTTTCAATAAGAAGCAAAAGGTTTATAAACCACACAAAGCACAGATGGTAGTGAAATGAGGCTTGAATACTGAGAAATTGTGGCAGTACTAAGAAGCCTGAGCTGTTCATCACTCTTTTTTTAGGTATGACACTCAACTTAATATGCCCACCTATCTAACATAGGTATAATACATAATATATATTATACTTGTTAATCGACATATTACAAATTACTGTGAATGGAAATAGTGCTGATTAAAACTTATCTCAGAAAAACTATGCATAAATAATTTAATGGGAAACCACAGAAGCTATCAGATTGCTTTTAGTTAGTAATTCGGATTTGGTTATTAAGTAGAATTCAGTTCATGAAGTTTTGCCAAGCTAGATAAAGTTTTCTTTTTTCTATGATTATAATAATTGTGTTTATCTAAACCATATACAGGAAAATATGAACTCTTAAGAAGCCACATAATGGGTCAAGCCAGTGTTAAACAAGATGAATATCAGAAAATTTTCACTATTACTTTAGTGACATGCAGATTAAATACAGTTTCAGCATAGGGAGGATCTTAATTCACTACAGTTATTTACTTGTTATAAAATAAAAGGGAAAATAAAATTCATAATTTTTTCTTCTATTAATAGGACATCTATTTTCTCAATTTATACTAAAAAATATAAAGGACTTAAAACTTAAAACTTAAAACTTAAAGGACTACCAACATGACTTCAAATGAAAAATAAAATTTTCTTGTAATAGACATTGGCTAAAATATCAAACATGCTTCTGATCATGAAACATATGCAATATTTTGTAAAAGTACAAAAGAAATGTCACCTTTCTTTTTCACTGACATTGAACTTTAGATTTACTCAAATAAACTTCCCTAAATTAAAGAAATAATTTCAATATCAACACTGTTTATGTTTGTGTGATACAGGTTATTGTTTGTAGGTGTAAATATTATAACAAAATAAATTACAGATTCAAAATTACAATCTGTTAGTAACTAAAGTGTTCTTTCAGACAGATTGAAACTAGGCAAACATTCTGAGAAATAAAACCAATAATTTAAAGAAAATACAAAGAATTAAGACAGGAAGCAAATAAAATATACTCCAATATACTCCAAATTCATGATTACCACAATAGTTCTAACCCTGAAGTATTATTGACTTGACTTTAAAAAGCACACAGAAATATGATAACTTGAGTGACAAAACCTCATAAACATAAAAGCCTCATAACATATTTCTGGTTTGATCATATTTTAAACATTTGTTCTTCTCAACAATTCTTAAATTTATTCCTTCTTTTCCATTACAAACATAGGTCTACATTACTTCTCTCATATCACAACAATTTTTAAAAAGAATATTTGTTTAAAAATAATTTAACATTTTTCCATGGTCCTGTGATCCTATAACACCAATATCCATACTTAAGTTTTTTTTTTTTTTTTAATTATACACATTGTGTATATGAGTTCATATTCAACTTTTGCCTCAGGTTTTTGCACTTCTGATGTCTCTATATGCATTTCAGTAACTTTCTGTCATTTTCAAACTGTAATTCAGTCTTCTAGTGTCTCCTTCATCAGCAATCTCTTTCTTAAGTACTTATTTCTCCAAGTCAGTTCTTCACTCAACAGTTTACCAGAGTCCTTGGAACAGATCTAAGGGTCCATCTCAGTCACATCTTGCTTTAATACAATAGTCATCAAATCTAACCAATGAAGTTTCCATAAACAGAATCCTTTGGTATTTAAAATATATTGCCATCTGGAATTGCCTCCTCCATATATCCTAAGCTTATCTTTCAAGGCCTATCCCAAAACTAATTCCTCTACTGAAATTCTGGATCAACATAGACTCATTATAGGTTTATAATGTCTTGTAAATTTGTTTTCTATTCTTGGATTGTTTCAAATGTGCGAATGTTGTCTACCCCAAAATACTTTCAATTCTTGGATTCAAAAGCTGTGATATAATTCTTTTTTAGATGCTCAATATAGTATTGTTGATATAATTGATAATCTACAATTATATACAATACATATAATTACAGGCTTGTGTATTTATCTTCTAGCGGCTGTGAGTGTTGGCTTCCAACAATTTGTAGCTACCACTTGCTCAGAAGGATTTATTTTGGCCAAAATGGAGCTGCTCAATTTCTTAACTGGGAGATTGCCTTGCTCCCTTCAGCAGACCACAGAAATGAGCATTTGACAATGGACACTAAAACCTGACCCCCTTGCCTGAAAGCGGAATAAAGTCTATGATATAATTTCTGTTGCAGACCTTCATGTGGGATCATGCTAAAACAGCTTTCCCACTAAAATCTCATCCTTGCTTGGCTTTTCCCCCAGCTTATGCTTCTCCACTCATTTTCCATCTCTTGAAACCACTCCTATATAAGTAATTTGCCCAGGTTTCTTCATTTCAGCCTCTGATTCTAGAGAACTAAACCTAAGATAATAATCAAGAGCAGCATGTGTAAATCATTTCCTTAAAAAAAAAAGTTAGAAACTTTGGATGATGAAATAAGAGAACATATCAGACCTCTCTTTAATTCAACAGCTCTCATTTTAAAAACTCAAATTGGAGAATTTAATAAATTAGAAAATATGTCCAGCTCTTTAAAAGCACTTGTAAGTTTGTGTAGAAAATTTTTACCTTTGGGAATATTGTCCTAAATATTTCAGATCTAGAAAAACAGACTGAAACCATTTAAAAATCTGTCTATTACAGAGAAGTAGTCCAGATGGATGGCAAAGGAGGTAACTATGGACCAGGAGTTAACAAAGTATTAATTTTATTATGATTATGTTGGCTTAAAAAATGATAGAATCTAAAAAAGGCTTTTGGGCATATGGGAACATCAGGGCATCTCTCACATGGTGAATGGTAAAATTGCTGAAAGATGATTACATGGCTATTTCCAATAGCTTTTGCCAAAAAGTATTAAACAGAATACATCATGGATATTTTAGCTCATAAAATGGTGCAAAAGAAGAGCATAGACCACAGAATTTTGGCAAGCAACCAACAAAAAAATTCACCAAAAAAATAACTTCTTGTCTGATATGCCAGCTCTTATCACATGAATATATTAAAGGGATACCAATGAGGATATCAGCAGATGTCACACTGTGGAAACAAGTTGGTACATGAATAAAACAGTTATCACTACTATTGTTGTTGTTGTTTGCCATCGAGTCGGCCCTGACTCATAGCGACCCCCTCCTTGGGTTTCCAAGGCAGTATCACTACGGAAGTAGGATTGCCCAACCTTCCTTCCGAGGAGTGGCTGGTGGGTTTGAACCGCCAGCCTTCTGGTGAGCAGTCAAGTGCCTTAGGCACTATGCTACCAGAGCTCCCCATCACTACTATTAGAGACTTGGAATTGTTATTTCATGGTCTGGAACCACTAATGTAAAAAGAAGTAAGAATGAAACACAGTACAGTCAGTATATGTTGTTGTTGTTGTTGTGTGCTGTCAAGTCAAACCATATAGAGAGAGTTAATATTGACAAGTATGAATAAGTAGAACATGATTTTTAAAAAAATATATTTTGTTATGCAAACCATTGAAATGTATCAAAATAACTTCAAATCAAACTCACTGCCATTGAGTGGATTCCAACTCATCCCATAGTACTTCCAAGGCTGTAAATCTTCATGGAAGCAGACTGTCTCATCTTTCTTCTGCAGAACAGCTGGTGGATTTGAACCACCAATCTTTTGGTTAGCAGCCAAATGCTTTCACCATGCACCACCAAATCTCCTTTGACATGTACAGAATTTATAAGTTAATTTATGAAGAAAATTTAGATACTTAACTTACTCAAGGAAGATGGGGCAATCTACTTCCGTAGTGATACTGTCTCAGAAACCCAAGGAGGGGTCACTATGAGTTGAGTTCAACTCGACGGCACACAACAATACCACCAAACTTACTCAAAGATTTCCCATGGGAAAAATGTTTGGTAACTTTTTCAAATGAATTAAGCACATGCAATTGTATTAATTATGTTAGAAAGATCTGCAATGACATATGACTTCTGATAAAATATGAAAAATTACATCAAAGTATTCAAAATTAACTAAAATATTTTTGTAACTTATAAAATTATATGATATACAAAAGGAGTAAATGAAATCTTGCAGAATACACTAAATGAAGAACTTTCTGTATAAAATAAATTCAGGTTGTGATTTCTTGGACTAGATGTTTAGGAAAGGGTTTTGTTCATTTTGCTTACCTTGTGTTAAAACTAACTAGCAGGTTTTGAAAAGTCTACATTTTTCTTCTTGAGTAAGTAGTTCACATCTGATCTTCAACATGCATATCTGTAAATAGAGTGGTTTATCTGCACATGAATTAAAGCAAGCACTATATATTATATATTGATGTTTATATAAACATTTGTCAGATTAATTTGCTCATCAACATAAGATCAATATTTGCTTTTTAGTGATCGTATGACTAAATATTTAAAATGTAACACAAAAATGGTATTGAAGCCCAGTGTCATCAAAATTCAGACCACATTGACCATAGAATTTCAAACAATGTTCATTAGCTCTTGCTACAGTAATTCACTGTGCTTACTATACCTTTTGAGAATATAAATATCATTATCAAACATGTATAATTCTGTCTATATATATCTGAGTTCAGAAATTAATGAAACAACAAAATAATAGTGTGGTGGTGGTTCATATGTCAACTTGGCTGGGCCTGGCTGAGTGGCTGGGCAGCTGAATATAGTTATTCCCCATGGTGA
>NW_006922246.1:499565-524909 GCF_000298275.1 Orycteropus afer afer | reverse complement strand
ACACACACACACACACACACAAAAGAATTAATTTATGAGTTCCTTAGTTATATAAAACAGAGCTTTGGTGGGCAGTAGCTAAGGTATTTTGCTGCTAACCAACAAATCAGTTTTTGATTCCATCCCACAGAGCGGGAGAAAGATAAGAGGGTCTGCTTCCATAAAGGTTTGCAGCTTTGGAAACAGTATGGGGTTGCTATAAGTTGGAATTGATTTGATGGCAGTGGGTTTGAGCTTTCTAAGTATATAAAAATTTTGATAGAGATATTTTACAAGTTCAAACTCTTTAAATGTACTATGGCCAAAGATAATTTTAGTACATGTATCATAAAATATAATCCATTATTGTTGCTGTCATTGTTGTTAGGTGCCATAGAGTTGGTTCTGACTTAGTGACTCTATGTACAACAAAATGAAACACCTGTCTGGTCCCGTGCCAGCCTTACAATCCTTGCTATACCTGAGCACATCAATGCAGCCACTGTGTCAGGCCATTTCATTGAGGGCCTTCTCCATTTTGGCCAACCCTCCACTTTACTAAGTATGATAACTTTCTCCAGAGAGTGGTTCCTTCCGGCAACATGACCAAAGTAGATGAGAAGGCTAGCTATTCTTGCTCCAAGGAGCATTCTGGCTACAGTTCTTCCAGGTCTCAAATCTCTTTGACAATGGATAAATCACATAATCTATTTTCTCAGTGATGAAACGTGAAAGTATTTCCTACTGTATTCTCCCTCATGGAGCTATCGTAACCATAAATGATTCAAGCACCGTAAACAGAAATATTTTATTAGCTTTGCTAACAATTTATGAACTTTGTCAGCTAAATGCAAGTAGGTGTCAATGATAAACTAATTATATAATCATATCCCTTGGAGAAAAACTTATGACACTGAATCAATTTCTCTCTGGTACAACTTCAGAACTCAAATTGAAAAATGAATGTCCAAGGAACAAGATAATGGACAAGCTTTTTCTTTGCATTTCTTTCCAGCTTCTAAATCGTTGTCCCCTGGCAAATAACTGATGTTTGGAACATGAAACAAAATGGTTTCTTTCTAGTTGTCTTTCCAAGTTCTCGTATGTTCTAATTAGAAAACATGTGTCACTAAAAATCCTGTCCAAAAAAGGAAAGAAAAGAAAAAGACACTGTAAGGGATAATTTATCGCTTAAACTACACAATTGGAACATGAACTCTAACTGGGCAGAGATATTTACATGTTTTACTCATTTTTTTTTTTAATCCTAAGAATGTAAACAACAACAAAAAAATTACTGCTAGTAGGTTGGAAAGTGTTTCTGGAATAACAGAATCACTTGCTTACATGTGAATTTTATTTAAGGATAATAATTCTAATCCATAAAAATTCACTAACTGAGAAATAAGCAGGTAGTGAATCAACAGACCCAAGACAAATTAAGTATATATGTCTTGAAACACACTATTAAGAAATATTTTTTCAGGTAAAATTTACATACTATAAAATGACTAGATCTTACATAGAAAAAGGATGAGCACCCCTGAAATCATTATGTAGAACATTTCCATCTCCTCAGAAAGGTCCCACTTGGAGTAATGTGCTGAAGACCATTTATATCAACTTGCAAGAGAAGACTGATACATTTGCAGGGATGTGTGCACTGGTTATTAAACACAACCTTTATCTAAAAATAATGCTTTGTAAAATTAAAAGTAAATTATATTGAATACAATGAAAATCATCAGGTATTAATTATTTTACTGTTATCTTTAGTTCTGAGGTTATTGATATCTATGCTAGTTGTGGTAGTTAAGGTTATGTGTCAACTTGGCTGGGCCTGGTTTTGAGTGGCTGAGCACCTGGATGTAGTTATTCCCTATGATGAGATTGGTAATCAACTACATAGTGGAATCTACTGGAGCAACTAAGTAGTTGTCTTAGGAATGTGGTCTGCTTCCTGTATAGAAGGAAAAGTGTTGAGAACCATCTCTGTAGCTTTTTGGCACTCTTGGACCCTGCATGTAGAGGAGTCTTCATTAAGCAGCCTGCCATGTTTCCTGCCAATCTTGAAACTGCCTCTGGACTTGAACTAGTGGCTTGCCAGGTTGTTTGGTAATATTGGGACCGTGCCATTTTATTTGTTGACCTTGGACATGTTACCCTCAGCAACCAGCAGCTGCCTGAGTGAAGAGAAACCTCTAGCTCCAGTAGGCTGGGAGCAAGATGCAGAGCTGAAGCCCAAGGTCAAAGGGCTTTCATCCAGCACCTAGAAATGGCACTTTGAACTTGGACTTCTAGCCTCTTAAATTGCAAGAAAATAAACTGCTGTTTGTTCAAGCCATTCATTTGTGGTATTTCTGTTAGAGTGGCACTAGAGGACCAAAACACTAGTATATATAAAAAAAAAAAAATAAAAAAAAAAAAAACCTCACTGCCATCTAGTTGATTCCAACTCATAGTGATCCCCTTTGGGTTTCTGAGGCAGTAAATCTTTATAGGAGTAGATTGCCCAGTCTTCCTTCCACAGAGTGGCTGTTGGGTTTGAATTGCCCACCTTCTGGTTAGCAGTTAAATGCCTTAGGAACTACGCCATCATACTATAGTATGATGGAAATAGTATACTATGGTGTGTTACTGCACATTCCTAACTCATGTTCAGTGACTTCATGCTGGTAACTTGAAATCTGTAAGGTCAATATTTCAAACAAGAAAATCTCAAATGTTCATGTACCTTTCCAACAAGGTTCACTCCCTACTGCCCCAGAATTCACCACTATTTTTTCCTATCTAAATCAGAGCTTAATATTGCTTGTTCTGAATTTCACAAAAATGAATCATAGAGGATACAGCATTTTGTGCCTGGCTTATTTTGTTCAATGTACATCTTTCCCCCTGCCCCACATGTTTCTGTGTATCAGAAGGCTGTTCCTTTCAGTTACTTAATAGCATAGTACTATAAAAGAGCTCCTCGGAAGGAAGGTTGGGCAATCCTACTTCCGTAGTGATACTGCCTCAGAAACCCAAGGAGGTGTCGCTATGAGTCGGGGCCGACTCGACGGCACACAACAACAACAACAACAAATAAAAGAGCTCTAGTGGTGCAGTGCCTAAGGCATTTGACTGCTAACCAGAAGGTTGGTGATTCAAACCCACCAGCCATTCTATGGAAGGAAGATGGGGCAATCTACTTCTGTAAAGATTTACCAACTTGGAAACCCAATGGGGTTGCTACATTGATGGATCATGGATAGGTGAACACTTAAAGTTTTGAGAAACTGTCAGTTTTGCAAAAAATATTTGCACTATTTCATGCTTACACCAGAAATACATTGGAAATCTAGTAGCTCCACTTTTCCACTAATATTATTTAGTGTTGTCAATCTTTTCAATTTAAGTGATTCAAGTTTGAAATAATATTTCATTGTGGTTTATATTTGATGACTAATGATATTGAACATATTTTCCTGTGCTTATTAGCCATGTATATACCTTCACTTGAGAAATATCTGTTCTTGCCCAATGTGATATTTAGTTTTGTATATTAATTTTGTTAGGCTCTAATACCCAGTTATTCAATCAAACACTAATATAGATGTTACTGTGAAAATATTTTGTACATGTTGTTAAATATACAATCATTGATTTTAAGTGAAGGAGAATATTTTCAAAAACTCAAACTCACTGTCGTGGAGTTGAGTCAGTTTGACTCATAGCGACCTTTCCTTGGTTTCCAAGGCGGTATCTCTACAGAAATAGATTGCCCAATCTTCCTTGCAAAGAGTGGCTGATGGGTTTGAACTACCAGCCTTCTGGTTAGCAGTCAAATGTCTTAGGCTAGGCAGTAACTTGTTGTTGTTATGTGCTGTCGAGTCAGACTCGACTCATAGCAACCCCTCCTTGGGTTTCTGAGGCAGTGTCACTATCACTACAGAAGTAGATTGCCCCATCTTCCTTCCGAGGAGTGGCTGGTGGGTTTGAACCACCAGCCTTCTGGTTAGCAGTCAAGTGCCTTAGGCATTATGCTACCAGAGCTCCTTAGGTGGGCCATAAAATAGGTTTCCCTAAGAAAGATGAATTTCTACCTCAAGACTGTATCATCAACTCCTGCCTGAGTTTGCAGCCTGCTGCCCTGCCCAACTCCCACAATCTCTTAAGGTAATTCCTTTATTAAAAAACAATATTGATTTATGGATTGATTGATAGATTCTATGGTTTTATTTCTCTGAACAACCCTGACTGAATATACTTAATTAATTTTGAATTGGATTGTCTTTTCATTAATTTGTAAGTCACTTACATTGTTGACATAAGTCATCTGTCAAATGTATGTATTATACATATTTTCTCTGTGGTTTGCCTTTTCACTCATTTAAAGGTATGTTTGAATGAGGGGGAGTACTAATTTTGAAGAATTCCATTTTTTTTTCAATATTTACTGATTTTGGGTCATCTTATACTCCAAGGTTGGGAGCTCTGGTAGCATAGTGCCTAAGGCATTTGACTACTAACCAGAGGGCTGGCAGTTCAAACCCATCAGCCGCTCTTTGCAAGGAAGATTGGGCAATCTACTTCCGTAGAGATACTGCTTCGGAAACCCAAGGAGGCGTCGCTATGAGTCGGATCTGACTAGGCGGCAGTGCGTTCAGTTTTTTTGGTTGTACTCCAAGGTTAAGATAACTTTCTTTTAAAAGCTTTCCAGTTTTAACTTTTACATTAGGTCTATACTTATCTTACATAAAATTTTCTGTGCAACACAAAATAGGTTGAAGTGAATGCATTTTTTTCATGTGGACATCTAGCTGTTCTAAAACCATTCTTTGAACAATATTCTTTCTATATTCAATTTCCTTGGATCTTTGTCAAAAAGTAAGTTCCTCACATATGTTTATAGATCATCTATTCTGTTCCAATGATTGATTTGCCCATTTATAATCCAAGAACATACTGTTCTAAGTACTGTAAGTTTATAATAAAAATTGTTGTGAAGATAATATTAAGACTTGAAATCAAGTAATGTGAGTCTTCTAAAAATATTTTACTCAAAATTATTTTTGTCTGTTTGAAATGGTTAATATCCATATAAAATTTTATCTCAACATATAAATTATTTTAAAAAGTAATGTTGGAACTTTGATCAGATGTACATTGAATCTTTTTAGATTAACTGAAATTTCAGCAGTATCAAATCATCTAATTCATGCACATAATCTATCTCATCATTTATGGAAGTCATCTTCAATTTCTTATAGCAATATCTAGAAGCCTCTTTTGTTAAATAAATCTTTAAGTATTTTATCAAGTTTGATGCATTTTTAAATGAGTTTTAAAAAATTTCTAATTATTTGCTGTTGTTCTATAAAAGTAACATTAATTTTAATATCTTGAGCTGCAGCATTGCTAAATTCACTCCTTACTTATAGTAGTTTTGTAGATTCCTTTTCATTTTCTATGTAAGCAATTCTGTTATCTAAGAATAAAAAAGACTTTTAATTCTTTCTTTTCCATTTTTATGACTGTTCTTTCTTTATCTTCCTTTTTTGCACTGATTAGGTCACCTGGTGCAGTGTTGAATAGAAATTATGAATTCAGATATTTTTTCCTAATTTGGGAAATTTAATGGGACATGTGTTTATTGTTTCACTGTTAAGTACCCTTCATCTGATTTAGGCACTTGCCTTCTTTTCTTAATTTACTGAGAGTTTTTTTGTATCATGAATCCAAAGAATCTGTTAAGAAGATCATATCTTTTTTTTTTCAATATTCATCTTTCATGTGCTAATTTGCCTTGATTGGTTATTCATTGTTAAACAAACTATGCATTCTTCCAGTAATCTCCACTTGGCCAGAATATACTATTTACTTAATATTCTTGTAATGTCTTTGTCAGACATTGATATTGTTATGTTTCATTTACAAAATAAATTAAGAAGATTGGCCTCCTCATCTTAATTGGAATAGGTTTGTGTATGATTAATATTTCTTAATTAACATTTGATATTAATAATTGAAATCAATACCCTTAATTAATATTTCTC
The DNA here is from genome assembly GCF_000298275.1 of Orycteropus afer afer. Classification (NCBI taxonomy): domain Eukaryota; kingdom Metazoa; phylum Chordata; class Mammalia; order Tubulidentata; family Orycteropodidae; genus Orycteropus; species Orycteropus afer. The sequence continues at coordinate 518,892 of NW_006922246.1, read as the reverse complement.
TGGGAGCTCTGGTAGCATAGTGCCTAAGGCACTTGATTGCTAACCAGAAGGCTGACGGTTCAAACCCACCAGCCACTCCTCAGAAGGAAGGTTGGGCAATCTACTTCTGTAATGATACTGCCTCGGCAACCCAAAGAGGGGTCACTATGAGTTGGGTCTGACTCGATGGCTCATAACAACAACAATATTTCTCCAGTCCCTGGCAAAAGATATTATGCTTGATAAAAAAAAAAGTCAATGAAAAAGAGGAACACCCTTAATAAGATGGATCACACAGTGGCTGCAACAATGGGGTCAAAGCACAGCAACATTTGTGACAATGGTGCAGACCATGCAGCATTTCATTCTTTTCTATATAAGGACTATGAGTTGGAACCAACTCAATGGCCCCTGACAACAACAACAACAATATTTCTTACATAACTGTTTAATAGATTTTACCAGTGAATCCATGTCCTGGACTTTTCTTTGTGAGAGATGTTTGAAAACATGTTTACTAGATATAGAGCTATTTAAATTTTTAATTTATTTTTGTGTCAATTTTCCTAAGTTGTGTGTTTTGTATAAAGTCACTCACAATCTTTTTCAAATATCCATTTAAAATTCTGTAGGATCTACAGTAATATTCCATATATCATTCCTGCTATAAAGATGTTTGAGTTTTTTATTGATCAGTAATGATAATTATTTGTCAATTTTGGTATTTCTTCTAAAGAGCAAACTGAATTTTTTAATTGCCTCTATTTTTTGTGTTTTCTGTTTCAATGATTTTTTTCAATTATTTTTATTTTTCTGTTCCATCTATCTATTTGTGAGTATAATGTGCTCATATTAAAAAAAAAAATCAGTTAAAGTAAAAATTTACATCTTTTATTTTAAAATAATCTTCTGTTCTAATAAAGGTATATAAAGCTACATATTTTACTCTATGCATTAGCTCTACAGCTTTAATAAGTGTTTATACATACTTTTTTTTCATGATTTGAGTTAAAGTTTACAGACCAAATTATTTTCTGTGTAACAATTCATACACATTTTTGTGACTTTCATTGCAATCCCCACAATGTAATAGCTCTCTTCCCACTTCTTCCCTGTGTTTATCATTTCCTTTTTTCCTTATTTCCTATCCCTTCCTACCTTCTTAACCTTTTCCCTTTTGGTCTCCTATGGTTCATTGTTCAAATGACTGCATACCTTCCTGGTATTATTGTTCATCTTACAGCCTGTCTCTCATTTGCCTGAAAGTTGATCCATGGGGGATTGAGTTCAGCTCCTAGCTTGCAGGGTGTCCGAGAGCCATAGTCTTGTGGTTCCACAAGCCATTATCAGACCAGAAAACTTGGCATTTTTTAATGCTTTTGAGTTTTGGTCCACAGAATTTTGAGATTTTCCCACTCTATCCAGGATCTCCTATTGTGATCCTTTTCAGAGACACCAGCAGTGGAAACTGGACACTCTCTAGTTGTGTTTGTCTAAGGATCAGAGAGGCAGAGGTTCAGGTGGTCCATTAGTCCTTTTCATTAATTGTTTCCTTGTATCTTAGATTTTCTTTTCTTTCTTCTGGAAAGGGAGAGACCCATACTTGCACCTTAGACGGCCACTCACAAGATTTAAAGAACCCAGTCATTACTCATCAAAGGAAGATGTAGAACATTATCTTCATGGACTGAGGTCAATTGGTACATGTACATTTTTAGACATACCTTTCTATGATTACTTACTATCAGGAATCTGCCTTGTTAATTTCTAGCTGCTCTGTGTTATTCCTTGAATTGTGTCTTTCCAAAAGATATGATTAATTACTAACCTCTGATACTTATTAATGTTATCCTATTTGGAAATGCCTTGTTTTCAGATATAATCAGGTTAAAATGATGTCATACTGGGTTAAGGTCAATCCTATTCCAATACATGGTGTGAATACAAGAAGAAAACATTTAGAAACAGAGACATACAGGGAGAATACCATGTGACAACAGAGGCAGAGATTGGAATGATTGAGCTGCAAACCACAGAATACCAATGATAGCAACCATAAGTAGCTGGGAAATGCAAGAATGGATTATTCTTTACAGAACTCAGAGGGAAAATGGCCCTGCTAACATGTTGATTTGGGGAGCTCTGGTAGCGTAGTGCCTAAGGCACTTGACTGCTAACCAGAAGGCTAGTGGTTCAAACCCACCAGCCACTCCTTGGAAGGAAGATGAGGCAATCTACTTTCGTAGTGATACTGCCTCAGAAACCCAAGGAGGGGTCGCTATGAGTTGGGTCCGACTCAATGGCATATAGCAACAACAACACGTTGATTTTAGACTTCCACACTCTAGATTTGTGAGAAAATAAATTTCTGGGTTTTTTTGAAATCATCTAGTTTATATTAGTGTGTTATGGAAGCCCTAGGAAACTAATACCTTGATTGTCTGAAACCATCTCATGAAACTTTTCAATGATAGGATTGCAGATTTCTGCTAAGTTCTAGCCTCCATCCTCACATAGACTCAATGTCTGCAGAGGGCAAGCTATGGATAATTGGATCTTACCCAGTTAACTTACATTCCTGAGGTTTCTTCCTGATTTTGATAGCTCTCTAGTACCTTCTTACAAGTGTATAATTTTTATCTTGGCCAGGTTATTCAAATACAAGTTATTCTTTCATGTCTGCAACTGTAACTCACTAATTTATTTTAAAAGAATAATGTATGGGCACTATATCATTCACTTATCATGTTTCTTATTCAGATAGTTACCAGACTAACATTTAGTCTTTGATAAGCCACAGGTAACTTTTATTAAGAATTGAATTTCAAGAAAATGCTCAAATAAAGATTTAGGATTGATGTATTCAGTTACCACTATGTGATATATACGTAGTTGAATTCACTCAATTCTTTAAAAAAAAAAACTATCTAAAAAATAACCAATTTTATATTTAAATTATGTACAGTACTGTAAATTTAGTGTCTTAAAAATCTAAAATTTTAAAATTACTTAAAGATGATAGTTCATTTTTCAACTAAAAAGATTTTGTGTTTCCTAGTTACTTATTTTCTATGATCACAACACATCCAGACACAATTTTAAGAAAATATTTTAATTAAAAAAAACAAGAAACAAAATAATTAACCACCAAGCAAATAAAACCACATCAGAAATAGATTTTTTTTCTGAACCAAATAGGATTGTTAACATCATTAACAGGTATAATAGGACTTTTCATATGTAACACCTGTTACCTATTCAATAACAAAGAAAATAAGCCTTATGATTTAACACTAAAAAAGTAAGTATAAATAACTTATTTCTTCTAATCTTAAGAAGTGGATAGTTGAAATTGGAAATATTTTCTCATAAAGCATTTTGACAAATATCAACATTCTTCTGCCTGCAAATGTCTTAAAAGTAGTACAAACGGTAGTAGACTTAGTTAAGAGACATTTCCTTCTGGTAATCCTCCAAATTGACTCTTTTCTCCAACAGGCTCTCTCCTCATTATTGCAAGCTATCTACAAGGCTCCCTAACTCAAATACTCTCACATCCTTTCCAGTAATTAGACCAAAAATTCCTTTTCCTAAATTTCAAACAAAAGCCATTATTTCTAATTGACTCCGATAGGTCATGCAAGCATCTTTATCCAATCACCAAACCAAAAATAAACCCACTGTCATTGAGTTGATTCTGACTCATAGCTACACCCATTGGATTTCTGAGGCAGTAAGTATTTACAGAAGTAGATTGCCCAGTCTTCCTTCTGCAAAGTGTCTGGTGGGTTTGAACCACCAACCTTCTGGTTAGCAATCAGATGCCTTATGCACTGTGCTACCAGAGCTCTTTATCGAATCACAGTAATCAATAATATATAATGTTTCGATTAACATAGGCTTTGGTCATATAATCCATTTCTTGTCAAATAAGAGTGGAGCCCAAATAAAAATACACTACATAGTAGGGGTCAAGGGCAATTTTCTTGAAATAAAATAGTGGAGAGATTGATTCTGGAGGACTACAATGTAAGTTATTTTCATCAGGTACCATCAAGTTGGTTCCAATTCATAATGATCCTATGTACAACAGAATGAAATGTTGCCTAGTTCTGTGTCCATTGTTACAGCCATGTGTCAATGCATCTCATTAAGAATCTTCCTCTTTTTGGCTGACCCTCTACTTTACAAAGAATGATGTCCTTCTCCAGGGATAAGTCCCTCCTGATAACATGTCCAAACTACATGAAATAACGACTCACCATCCTTGCTTCTAAGGATCATTTTGGCTGTACTTCTTCTAAGATAGATCTGTCAGTTCTTTTGGTAGTCCATATTGTTGTTGTTATGTGCCATCAAGTCAGACCCAACTCATAGTGACCCCTCTTTGGGTTTCCAAGGCAGTATCATTACTGAAGTAGATTGCCCAACCTTCCTTCCAAGGAGTGACTGGTGGGTTTGAACTGTCAGCCTTCTAGTTAGCAATCATTATGCTACCAGAGCTCCTTTGGTAGTCCATAGTATATTCAAAATTCTTCACCAACACCATAAATAGAATCTGCTAAATATTCAAATTAGTCTAATACCTTTCACTTTTGAACCCAATTTGGGAAAATTCTGCTATTATTGATATGGTTTTAGTTGCAATGCATCCAAACACCATGAAGTCTAAAATGACAGTCTACCTAGATCTGGTATAATCAAATTCAGGTTTATATTATTAAAAAAAAAAACAAGAAAAAGAAAGAAAAAAAATCATTGCCTCAGCTCTTAGAGCCCATGAGGTAAGAGTAGAGACATTCTATTAATAATAGAATTGACATTTAAATGCTTGTAGGCTATTTTCCTTCTCTCATACATACTAAGCTTCTCAAACTGTGCACAATAAAAGATCCCCACAACAAAAAAACACAGGTAATAGTCAATATGCAACTCTGTTCTGTATTCTTTCTTTTTGATGTGTGAGCAGTTTGGACTGGGGGATGGAAAACTCATGGCAGGGTTGTTTTGAGCTATCTTTGAGCGACTTATTAACAGGTCCTTATTAGCAGCCTCTTTTTTACCAGCTTTCCTAGGCAGTTTTGACATGTTTTGAAGATAACTCTTTTGTTCCACCGAAACTATAATACCTACTTTAATCTGAAAATAATTCTAAAAGAGAGGAAAAAAGGCCAATTTAATTGTAAAATAACTCAATAGTCACTGCTATACATCACTTGTACTTTTACACCTATACAATATTGTATTATTGAATCTTTAGTGAAAAATTATGTTTTGCCTTGAAACCAGTCTGGCAGCAGTAATACGTACTTTCATACAATGGGCTCCAGAAGGGTAAGTGATGCCAATAATCCCTTTAGACTTGAATGGCACCCATACATGAAATAGATCTAGTGAGGCCACTATTTACTGGAAGTCCTTAGCTAAAAAAAGGATCAAATATCAATGTGTCAAACCATTTAAAGTGAGCTATCAGTTTACCTGGCATTATGTAACTCCATTTTCTTGCCTGTGAGTTAATGAAAGTCCTTATATGATGTTAACGATGCCCCAGTCACTGCTTTAGGAGATTTTTGTGTAATGACTCCTTTAATCCTCAATAGTATTATTATTACTCCCATTATTCTGGAAAGATAGACATGAAGATGTAACTAAGTTTTCCACTGTTACAGTTATTACAAAAATATAGCCTGAATACAAAAGCAGCCTAGCTCCAGCGTCTAGTCTATAATTACTATTTAAAAGACACTACATGTATCTCTGATCCTTCCTTGTAATTTCCACCTCTGTCCCCTTTCATCAAATCTCTGGGCCATGCCCTACTGTCCTAACTTAGCAGTGCTTTTGTATAACTTGGCCATATTTCTTACTATAATTTCCACAGAAATTTCACAAATTTTTCCTTTCCCTTTCTATACCTTGCTCAGCCTATTTTAAAATTAATCTTACTGTGATGAAAATATACACACCAAAACATTTGACAACACAATAATTTCCACATTTACAATTCAATGTCCTTGATTAGTACATTTTTCATTTTGTGTTACCATTATCATTTTCAAAAATATCCCACCTCTGTTAATATAAACTCATTTCCTCTCAAAGAAAAACATGCATACTATATATGTTTGCTTATTCCACATAAGGGCCATCATTCAGTAATTGTCCTTTTATGACTGACTTATTTTGCTAAGCAAAATGTTTTCAATGTTAATTCATGCATTGGCATGCATCAGAACTTTATTTCTCTCTGTGGCTGCATACTATTCCATATATGCATATACCACTTATTATTATTCATTTATCTGTTGGGGGACATTTTGGTTGTTTCCACCTTATGAGTATTGTGAAAAGTGGTGCAATGAACATTGGTGTTCAGAGCTCAAACTATTCTTAACCACTGAAATAGCTTCCATTCAGCACACATTTAATGAAACTCCACTTCATGATCCTGACAATGCACAATTACTATTAACAAATCTATCATAGTTTGCTCCCCAGTATTTGGTTCAAGACTCACTTGCTCTAGAATGTACAGTATCAGTTCCTCACACCAACAATCCCCTGTTTAGTGTCTGATTACAACAATGTACATTCACTCTACTGCAGATTTCCATTTGTTCTCTAATGCATATGCACAAATTTTGTGGAGAAGTGAGTTTAGGATGTAGAGTAAGAAGATAAAAAACAGAAACAGGTAACACTTACCAAGTCATTTATCCTAGCTGAGATATTCCTTCTTGTTACCAAAATATTAATAGCAACAGTTATAATATAATTGAATTCATGGGATTATTGGGAGGGTAAAATATAAGGTACAGATATTCATGTGCTATAAAACCATATATCATAAATATTGCAGTTCCTCACCCCTAATCTTGTCCTAACCTCCACCCTTCTTACCCTTAATATTTAACTAGTCATTTGCAACCAATCATGCTCAGTCTAGAAATCAGTGAGATTTTAGTTTGGGCAGACATTTTGGGGCTTTAACTAGTATGACTCACAATTAGTTTCTAGCTGTCTATGTGAGAATGCTTACACGGAGAAAATGTTTCTTTTCCTTTTTTTAGTTGGATAAAACCAATGTTCCAGTGACTACTGCTACCATAGAAGTGTGTCCTCCCTGTCCTTCTTCTCCTCCTTCTTCACCAGAGCATTATTAACTGTGATGTTTAATGTACAAAATTTTTGTTTTGACACATGTATACCCATGAAACCCTCACTGCAAGAAAATGAGTATATTCTTCACTCACAAAATTTCCTCATGTGTCTTGGTTATCCATCCCTGCTTTCCAATTTCCTCTGTCCTTAGGCAACCACAGATCTGCTTTCTATCACTGTAGATTTGTTCACATTTTCTAGAATGTCATACACATGGAATCCATACCAAATGCATTCTGTTTTGTCTGGTATCCTTCACTTAAAATTATTTTGAAATTCATCCATGGTGTTGCAAGTGTTATAAGTTCATTCCTTTTTGTTGAGTAGAATTCCATCATATGGATGTACCAACATTTGTTTATCCATTCACTTATTGATGGGCAGAAGGATTGTTTCCAAAGTTTAGCTCTTACAATTAAAGTTTCTATGAACATTTCTGTGCAAGCCTTCTCTCTTGGTTAATATTTATGAATGGCATGGCTGGGTGTAAGAAAGAAGTTTAACTTTTTAAGAAACTGTCAAACTTTTTTGAAAGTAATTATGCCATTGTACGTTCCCAACAGCAGTGTATGATGGGTTTCTCCATATCCTTGTCAACACTTGATATTCTCAGTCTTTTAAATTTTACTACTCCGTGTAGTGCTGGCAGTTTGAACACACAAAGCGGCAGCTAGTAAGATAGTTCTGGCAATCTGCTTTGAAAGGACACAGCCTTGAAATCCTTATGGAGCCGTCTTCTTTGTACATATGGAGTCACCCTGAGTTGGATTTGACTTGACTACAACTAACAACAGGGAGTGTTTATTGGTATTTCATTGTAGCTTTAAATTTTCATGTTCCTAATGACTAATGATATTGTACATATTTCTATGGGCTTATGTGCCATTCCATTCAAATAATTTATAAATTTTTATATGGCTTTTTTGCAAATATTTTCTCCTATTTACTGGCTTGCTTTTTTATTTTCTTTACAGAATATTTGAAGAGCAAATGTTTTTAATTTTGAAGTCTTTTATCAATGTTTGCTTTTGTAGTTTGTATTCTTGGATCCTTTTTCAGTTGCTTTGGCCAAGCCTCAGTTAACTAATATTTTTTTCCAACATTTTCTTCTAGAAGTTATACATGTAGTTCTTACATTTAGGTATATCTTCTAGTTGATCTGTATATTTACGGAGAATTAATGATTGGGTTCCTTTTTTCAGAGAAACATACCCAATTGCTTCAGTACCATTTTTCTAAAAAAGATAATCATTTCTTCATTAATTTGCCTTGGCATCTTTTTAAAAAATAAAATGGCCATATCTATGTAGGTTTATTTATAAACTCTGCTCTGTTACTATGATCTTTATGCCTTTATCACATGTCATATCATCATTACACATTTATAATAAGTACCAAAATCAGGCAGTGTATGTACTCCAAACTTTTTCTTTTTTTTTTTTTTTTTTAATTTGTCTTGCATTTGCATACAAATTTTAAAATTAGCCTGCAAATTTTCCCTAAAAAAGCCTTCTGGGATATTGTTAGCAATTGTATTGAACATAAAGATCAATTTGGGAAGAAATGTTATCTACACAGTATTGATTCCCATCCATGAACATGTATAACTCTTGACTAATTTGTCAAGTCAATGATTTTTCACTGTTATTTAGTTTTGTTTTTACCGTAAAGGTCTTGTACACATTTGTCAACTATTCCCTAAATAGTTCATATTCTGGATGCTAACTCAAATATTATTTATAATTTTAACTTTCCATTGTTGTTCCTATATAGGAATACAGTAGATTTTTTAGATTCATCTTTTATTCTGAATGCCTCCTAAAATCATTTATTAGTTCTATTAACTTATTTTGCATATTCCTTAGAATTTGCTATATAGGTAATAATGAAATTAAATACTTTTTTTTCTTCCTTTCCTATGTGAATAATCTACATTTACTTTGCTCCTCTATTATTCTATCTAGAAGCTCCAATAAAATATTGGTTACAACTGATAAAAGCGGGAATATTAGCCTTATTTTTTATCTTAAGGAGAAAGCACTCACTCTTTCATCATAAATATTATTTGACCTGTGTATTTTTCATCGATGCTCTTTGCCAAGTCAAGAAAGTCACTTTAATTCACAGAGAGTTGAAAGTTGTAATGCAGGAGTGTTGAATTTTTAAAATGCTCTTTTTTTCCCCTCTAATCATTGAGATAATGATAAGTTTTTAAGTCTGTAATCGTGTGTATTGGATTTTTAAGTTTTTGAGTGGTAAACCAATATTTCAGATATTATCTGGTGTGTATGACACTTCAAGCAAATAATTTATTTTCTCCTCTTTTTTTCTCAGATATATATCATCCTGAGATTGTGACTTGAGTTTATAATCAGACTTAATATTTATGACCTTCAATTGAAGTTATAAGAAAAAAAAATTGTAGTTTATTCCTTGTTAAGGAAAGACCACCTTCTAATTATTACTTTTCTTTGCATCTGCTGGTTTTCTTTGAAAGCCTCATGCTAACTTACTCAGACTTTTAAGTTAGTAACTTTTTTCAGCTCAATCAGTGTTGATAACTGTTTTCTCCATCAACAAACTTTAAGACTAGTGATTAAAAGAATGGACTCTAAAGCAAAACAAGCTAGGTGTGAATATTGATCTGTCCTTTAGGTGCTATGTAACCTTGGCCAAGTTACTTAACCCCTGTGTGTTTCAGTTTCGTTATCTACAAAACAGAAATATCATTATTACTTACCTCATAGAGTTATTGTAATATTCAAATGAACATATATATATATAGATAGATAGATAGATAGATATAGATATATATAGATAGATAGATAGATATATGAAGCACTCAGATTAATACCAAACATATAACGAGCATGAAATAATGTGAAATTTGTATTTTTAATTGTATGACTTTGAGAAAATTATTCAATCTCACAAAGGCATTGGTTGGTCATCTATAAAATGAGAGTAGATAATAGTTGCTACCTTACAGAGTTGTATCCAATGAGATAAAGATTGTCAGGTAGTTGCACATAAATATTCAAGAAGTTAATTATATTTTTATTGTTAATTTCATTATTTTCACTATTATCATACCATTTTCAGTAGAAATATTCATCCAATTTTCCATCACTTAAGCAAGTCAATACTGGAATGTACATAAAAAAAATAATAATCTGAAGAAACAATCTTTAAATGAATGAGTGCATGATAATCAAGGAGAGGAATTTCTCTGGGCTAAAACTGTAAAAAGAGAGTTCAAAGGTAATTGAAAACAGTCTCCATAACAAGCTGTAAACTACCCTTCCATTTCTTTACTGGTCTTGTTGACTGTTATTGTTAGGGGCCATTCAGTTGGCTCCAATTCATAGTGATTCTGTTTAAATCAGAATGAAACTCTGCCCAGTCCTGCACCATCTTCACATTCCCTTCTATGCTTCAGCCCATTGTTGCAGCCACTTTGCTAATCCATCTCATTGAGGGTCTTCCTTTTCCACTGACCTCTACCTTGTTATTATTGTTGTTGTTGCTAGGTGCTATTGAGTTGGAATCAACTCATAGAGACCCTACATACAATAAAATGAAACACTTCCTCGTCCTGTGCCAGCCAGCCTCACAATCCCTGCTATACCTGACCCCATCATTGCAGCCACTGTGTCAACCCATCTCATTGAGAGCCTTCTCTTTTTTCATTCACCCTCCACTTTACCAAGCATAACATCCTTTTCCAGGGAATGGTCCCTTCTGACAACATGACCAAAGTAGGTGAGATGAAGTCTGGCCATTTTTACTTCCAAGGAGCATTCTGGCTGCACTTCCTCCAGGACAGATTTGTTAGTTCCTTTGGAAGTCTATGGTACTTTCAATACTCTTCACCAACACCACAACTCAAAAGCATCAACTCTTCCTCAGTCTTCCTTATTCATTGTCCACCTCTCACATGTATATGAGGTGATTGAAAATACCATGGCTTGGGATAGGTACACCTTAATCTCCAAGGAGTTATCTTTGCTCTTCAGAACTTTAAAGAAGTCTTTTGCAGCACATTTCTTCGGTGCAATACATCATCTGGTGTCTTGGCTGCTGCTTCCATTGGTGTTGATTGTGGAACCAAGTAATATGAAAACTTTAACAACTTCAATCTTTTTTCCACTTATTGTGTGCTACTTATTGGTCCAGTTGTGAGGATTTTTGTTTTCTTTATGTTGAGATGTAATCCATACTGCAGACTGAAGTCTTTAATCTTCATCAGTAAGTGCTTCAAGTCACCCTCACTTTCAGCAAGCAAAATTGTGTCCTCTGTGTATTGCAGTTTGTTAATGATGCTTCCTCCAATGCTGATGCCACATTCATCTTCAAATAGTCCAGTTTTTTGGATTATTTGTTCAGCACATAGATTGAACAAGTATGGTGAAAAGATACCCTCTCCCTTACTGAGTGTGATACCTTTCTCCAGGGACCAGTCCCCTATGACAACATGACCAAAGTAGGGGAGACAAAGTCTGGCCATTCTCAATACTAAGGGGCATTCTGGAATACCTTCTTCCAGGACAGATTTGTTCACTCTTCTGGAAGTCCATAGTATTTTCACTATTTTTTTACCAACACTTCAATTCAAAGGCATGAACTCTTCTTCAGTCTTCTTTATTCATTGTCCAACATATATATGAGGCAAATGAAAACATCAGTTTGAGTTAGGCAAACTTTAGTCTTCACAGTGACATCTTTGCTGTTGAACACTTGAAAGAAGTCCCTTGCAGCATATTTGCCCAATGTAATACAACGTTTGATTTCCTGACTGCCGCTTTCATGAGTGTTGATTGTGGATCCAAGTAAAATGAAATCTTTGACAACTTCAATTTTTCTCCATTTATAATGATGTTACTTATTGGTCTAGTTGTGAAGAGTTGTGTTTTCTTTGCCTTGAGGTGTAATACATTCTAAAGACTGCAGTCTTTGATGTTCATCAGTAACTGCTTCAAGTCATCCTTACTTTCAGCAAGAAAAGGCATGTTATCTGTTGTTAATAAGTCTTCCTGAAATCCTGATGTCACATCCTTCTCCATATAGTCCAGCTTCTTTGATTATTTGTTCAGCCTAAAGATTGAATAAGTATAATGAAAGAATACAACCCAGGTTCACTCTTCTCCTGATTTTAAACCATCCAGTATCCCCTTGTTCTGTTTGAACAACAGCTTCTTGGTTTATGTAGTTTCCTTAAGAGCACAATTAAGTGTTCTCGAATTCCCATTCTTTGTAATGTTATCCATAAGTTGTTATGACCCAAACAGTCAAAAGCCTTTGCATAGTCAATAAAACACAGGTAAACATCTTTCTGGTATTCTTTGCTTTCAGCCAAGATCCATCTGACATCAGCTTTTATATGCCTCATTCCACATCCTCTTCTGAACGCAGTTTGAATTTTTGGAAGTACCTTCAGTATCTTCAGTAAAATTTTATTTGTATGTCGTTTTAATGATAAGAAACTCTGGTGGTAGTTAAAACTCACCATCTGCTCCACAAGAGGAAGATGTGGTAATCTACTTCCATAAAGATTTATAGCCTTAGAAACCCAATATGGGTTACTACGAGTTGGAATCAACTCAAGGGCAGTGTTTTTTTTTTTTTTACTTGTTTGTTTGTTTGTTTTTAATATTAAAGATATTGTTGGCTAATTATTACATTCTTGTGGATCATCTTTTTTGGAATTGTCACAAACATCAATCTCTTCTAATCAGTTGGTCAGGCAGCGGTCTTCCAAATTTCTTAGCATAAACATGTAAGTGTCTCCACTGCTGCATCCATTTGTTGAAACATCTCAGTGGGTATCCTGTCAAATCATGGAGCTTTGTTTTTTTCAATTCCTTCAGCACAGCTGGACTTCTTCCTTCTATACCATTGGTTCTCGATCATATGCTACCTCCTGAAATGGTTGAACATTGACCAATTCTTTATGGTACAGTCATTCAGTGCATATCTTCCATCTTCTTTGGATGTTTACTGCATTGTTCAATACTTTTCCCATAGAATCCTTCAATATTGCACTTTGCAAACCCACTTTGCAGCTTGCATTTTTCCTTCAATTCTTCCAGGTTGAGCAATGCCAAGTGTATTATCCCCTACCCCCCCCCCTTTTTTTTTAACTCCAGGTGTTTACATTTCATTATAATACTTTACATTGTATTGTTGAACTGCTCTTTTGGATCTCCTGTTCAGCTCTTGGAATAACATCATTTCTTCCATTTGCTTTATCTACTCTACAAGAGCAAGTTTCAGAGTCTCTTCTGACATTCATTTTTGTCTTTTATTCCTTTCCTGTTGTTTTAATGAACTTTTGCTTTCTTCATGTGTGATATTCTTGATGTCATCCTTCAGCTCCTCTGGTATTCTGTTATTAGTGCTTAATGAGTCAAATCTATTCTTCAGATGGTCTCTAAACTCAAGTGGGATATAATCAAGGTCAAATTTCAGCTCTTGTGGATTTGTTTTATTGGTTGACTAAATGAACAATCATAAATGGAAATATGCTATGTGCCACATAAAATCACAGAAACTTTTCTTCCTAAGTGGCAATATATTTGCTTTCTAATACAAAATCTTGCATATATTTGCAAAAACACCCATGACAAGGTGAGATAAATAGAGGAGCCACAGTTAAATTTCACTACTTGGTTAATACATTTTGTAAGCAAGAGATTAAAAGATTATTGATTGCTGTGTTCACAAAACTAATGGTCTATGCAGTTTATCACCATCATGGTAAAAATACATCTGTCAATTCAGTTAATATACAATAATACCTGTTGCCATGATTTGGAAGTAGTAGTATGCATTAAAGCCACAGATGCATGCCCCAAATCCCTCTCCTTTGATCTGCTCTACAAACTTGTCTTTCAAACTATTGATTTCTGCAATCAAGAAATGTTCAGCAGGAGACCCAGAAGTAGAAGGAATTTTTCTTAGAACTTAAGGTCTGTGTTACTCTAAGTATTTACCTTTATAATTTATGTTATTTTAAAATTACTAAAATAAATAAAAATTATTTTTGCCATTTCCTTTAATCCCATTCCTCTATGGCTCAATCCACTTCTCCTGAAATAACTTACTATTAGACAATTACACTTTGCTCTGTATAAGGCCATGTTCAGTTATGAACACACTCCCCATCTTAGTGCCATCCCACCCTATCTCATAATTCCTTCTGTGACCCTCTGGCTGGTAATACCCACATTGTCATTTCCATGAATCTTTAGATCTAGAAATGCATTTCAAACTATCTGCAGATTCATGGCAGATTCACAGTGATTCTAAAAAAATTTACCAGATCTTTCAAAGGTTCTAACAGTAAGTTCATACTTTTTTTGTAAAACTTGCACTAGCTGGATATCTGACTGCTATTGGTTGAGACAGGAGCTCTGGTAGTGTAGCAGTTAAAGCACTTGGCTGCTAACCACTTGGCAGTTTGAACTCATAAGTTGCTCCATGGGAGAAAGACGAGGCAGTCTGTGTCCATAAAGATTTATAGCCTTGGAAACCCTATGGGGCAGGAAGTTCTACCCTGTCCTATAGTGATATAGTGTTACTATGAGCTGGAATTGATTGATGGCAGTGGGTTTGGGAGTTTATTGGTTAATAAGTTTTCAGCTGACATTCTCATTCATTCATCCCTAAATTTCATTTGTAAATTTCTATTCTTTAACTTAAAGAGGGCCTCCAAAATTGTATAAGCTTCAGATGTTACAAAACACAGATTTGTCCATTATTACACAAATAAAACTTTTTTTTCTGTTTTTAGGTAATTGGTTTGTCCAAGACACCTCCCAACTTGTCACATAGCTTATTCTGAGCACCTAATAGTATGTGCCCAAATACTGTGAACTAATTTCAGAATTCACCTTAGCAACACATGATTAATGAAGTTATGCTAATAAAGGGAAAAAGTGATTTAATGCATTGCAAATTAAGCATGATGTATTTTGGATTACTTATATTTTGGAGTTATTCTTGCCTTTTTCCCCTTGATTGATAAGAAGAAGGAGCTTTGGTGATGCACTGGTTAAGCCCTCAGCTGCTAAACAAAAGATCAGCTCTGCAGATCCACTAGCCACTCCATGGGAGAAATATGTGGCAGTCTGCTTCCTTAAAGATTTACTACCTTGGAAACCCTATGGAACAGTTCTGTTCTGTCCTATGTGGTTGCTATGAGGTAGAATCAACTTGAAGACAATGTATTTGTGTGTATGTGTGTGCATGTTTAATTGTTGATAAAAAATAATTATATATTTCAACCTATTCTCTTTGGGCAAAGGTGAATGCACCTTTGTCAGGTTGTAAGGCTTTGCCCAATCACTGGGACCTTTTTGTAACTCTCAAGTAGGAATTGTGGTCTGATCTCTAACATAGGCTTAAAGCATTTCACCAGGATTTCACCTCTGATGTTTGGTTTTTATTTTTGGATAAGTCCAGTTATGACTTGATTCTTGTCAAAAGATTGTATGTATTATATGTATAAATATTGTATGCAACCATATTTTATAAAATTTACTTTTTCTTCATTTCAGTCTGAAAGGAAGTGTGCATTTTTCCATTTGAATATCCTATTTGCAGCCTATGTCAGAGGTTATCGTTGTTGTTGTTGTGTGCCGTGGAGTCAGACCTGACTCATAGTGACCCCTCTTGGGTTTCCAAGGCAATGTCCCTACGGAGTAGATTGCCCCATCTTCCTTCCAAGGAGTAGTAAAGCATATAAAAAACTATGAGATAGATGCTTGGGGAGCTTTCCTTTATTGTGCTTTTAAAGGGTAGTCCTACATGGGTGTAGTAAGGTTCACATCACCATTATTTTTTAAAAAATGTATGTACATTTAAATATCTTTTTATTTATATGGAATATTATAAAGTTTTTTGATGATTGATTATTATATCCCAAATAAGCATGTTGTTGTTGTTGTTGTTGTTATGTGCCATTGAGTCAGCCCCAACTCAGAGTGACCCCTCGGGTTTCAGAGGCAGTATCACTACGGAAGTAGATTGCCCCATCTTCCTTCTGAGGAGTGGCTGGTGGGTTTGAACAGCCAGCCTTCTGGTTAGCAGTCATGTGCCTTAGGCACTATGTTACACAGAGAAAAAAATATCAGAAATTATGATGGTACCCAAAACAGTAAAACATGTACTCCATCGTAATTTTGCATATGTATGTAACATAGTTAGGAGCCCTAGTGGTGAAGTGGGAGCTCTGGTGGCATAGTGCCTAAGGCATTTGACTGCTAACCAAAAGGCTGGCAGTTCAAACCCACCAGCCACTCCTAGGAAGAAAGATTGGGCAAACTATTTCCGTAGTGATACTTCCTCGGAAACCCAAAGAGGGGTCACTATGAGTCAGATCCGACTCTAAGGCAGGCAGTGAGTAGTGGTGACATAATGAAAGCATTTTGAATTTGCGAGCCACTCCACAAGGGAAAGATGTGGAAATCAGTTTCCATAAAGATTTACAGCCTTGGAAACCCTATAGGGCAGTTCAACCTTGTCCTATAGGGTCCCTATGAGTTGGAATCGACTCCATGTCAGTTTTGTTTTTTTCTAAATATATATAGCATGTTAGGAATAATTCATTTTCTATGCTCTTTTCTTTGGCTTTCACATAAAGATCTTTGATACAGGTTTGTTTATTTTATATACTCTATCTTGATACTTATCTGATTTTAACTTTCTAAAATGATGAATCCATTTCAATCTCTAGTATTGCCTTTTCAGTTTTTTTTTTTAAAGAATGCTAAACATTTTTATGTTACCATTTAAGACTTTAGTAATTTTGCCTGAATCTTTAACAATGAATAGTAGGAAAACATAGTATGATAGTCTATAAATGGCTGGGTTTATTGAGTGTAAACAGATGCTGACTATTAGCAAAGGTGTGAACATTAAAGCTTGGGAGAAAGTATAGCTAAAATTAGGCCTTTTATGTGATTCATAAAGGCTAAGTTATTAATTATTATTATATTCTTATTATTTGTCATCATGATTATATGTTTTGAAACCATTTTTCATTTTACCTTTGTCTTTATTTCTGGATTGGTGCCAAAATTATGCAGTAACATTCACAGGAATTTTATAAGACTCTTTTGTCTTCATTTTATTCAGTTTATTTTGCCAATCCAACCCAGTCCTATTCACAGCAATATTATGTATTCTAAAGATTTGTTATAGTTTACAAATAAGCACTTTAAATTTTCTTTTAGCTTTCAGTGAGCTTCAAGTCTTATAAAGCAGAAATATGTATGTAGCAAATTTACATTTTGTTTGAAACTGAAAATAAAACATTTAAACCTATTTTAAATGGTGAACTTAAGAAAATCAGATGGTAAATTCTTAAAATATTTCTTCCTCATGGAATTTGACTATTCCTGCTGGGTGACAATATTGATTCTGATCAACAAAGTGACTATGTTTACAAAAAAGTAATAATAATTTTTTAAACCAAACTAAACATTTCCATTGAGTCAATTCCAACTCATAGATACCCTATAAGAGGGAGGAGAACTGCCCACAGGGGTTCCACGATTGTAAATCTTTAGGGAAGCAGATTGCCACATCTCTCCAGAGACTGACTTTTTAGTTAGCAGCCTAGTGCTTTAGCCACTGCACCACCAGGTCTCCTTTGAAAAACAAAACAAAACAAAAAATAGTTCTAAAATATTGAGC
The DNA here is from genome assembly GCF_000298275.1 of Orycteropus afer afer. NCBI lineage: Eukaryota > Metazoa > Chordata > Mammalia > Tubulidentata > Orycteropodidae > Orycteropus > Orycteropus afer. The sequence goes on along the minus strand of NW_006922246.1, from coordinate 501,051 downwards.
TTGAATTGCCATTTGCAAGCCGTCTGGAAATTGCATGATCAGAACTTACTCTAAGAGTATCTCTCAAAGTGGAATACTTAGAAGATTGTTTCTGGACTAGAACATGAAAAATGATGAAATATGGAAACGTGATGCAAACACTAACTCTAGCAGGCATTCACTAAATACTAACTTTACATTCTTAATTCCTCTAAAAAAAAAAAAAAGAGACAAACTCACCACCATCGAGTTGATTCAGACTCATTGTGACCCCCATTGGGTTTCCAAGATGGTAAATCTTCACAGAAGTAGATTGCCCAGTCTTCCTTCCACAGAGTGGCTGGTGGGTGTAAACTGCCAACCTTCTTGTTAGCAGTCAAGTGCCTTGGGCACTGCACCACCAGAGCTCTAGCCAACTTTATTCCTTGCTTACATTGTACAAAAATCTAAACCAAACCTACTGCCATCAAGTTAGTTATGAATAAACATTATTTTGTAAATTAAGTGAATTGATTTTTATTATTCATTGGTATTCTTTTGTTGAAAACAATACTTTAAGAAAATGTTATAGTAAATTTAAACAAGAAAAAATGTTCTTACATTAATAGATGCTCTTTAGTTCATCTTGTTCTGCATTGTTATAGCCTTGTTTTCCTTAAAATAAGATCACTTAATACTAATATGGCCCATTTAATGATTTTTCTTTGGTTTTGGCTTATTTGCATGCCCATGATTTTCCATTGCAAAGGTTACTTATATTATGAGTTCATAGAGAAAATTGTGTATGGTGTAAAAAATTATTTACAGGGACTTGCTTGAGAGATTTGAAAACATATTTACCATCCAAGGAAGGTTATGGATAAGATTAGGGTAATACAATTTTTAATATCAGTACATTAATATAAAGTTTATATTTCCTATTTAGTTTGACAAGGAGCTTTAGTAGCACAGTGCCTAAGGCATCTGACTGCTAACCAGAAAGTTGATGGTTCAAACTCATCAGCCGCTCTGTGGAAGCAAAACTGGGAATCTACTTCTGTAAAGATTTACCACCTCGGAAACCCAATGGGGGTCTCTGCAAGTTCAATTGACTTGATGGCATTGGATTTTTTTTTTATCATTATTATTTAGTTTAACAAAAAATACTGCTAATGTATACTTCTTAATAAGATTATTTTTAAAAAGAGTATCACAGGCTTTTACTTTACTGGAAAGACATTCCTATTATATTTTGGTGTTTTGAGGGGAGCATGATATGATATGTTTAAAACCTTCATGCATTTACTCATGCTGTTTCCTCCTGCAGAAATGTCATTTCCACATCTACTCTTTGTCATAAATCCTACAAATCTTTCAAAAACCAACCAAGGTACATTCTCGTTTCTGGAGTTTTGTTGTTGTTGTTGTTGTTGTTGTTTGTTTTTTTATTTAAAGAATCTTCAATTAAAAGTAATTCTCTAATTTCATAGAAATTTATACCTCAATATTCATTTTTTTTTCACTTGTT
>NW_006922246.1:490915-494585 GCF_000298275.1 Orycteropus afer afer | reverse complement strand
TAAAAGAACTAACAGATCTGTCCTGGAGGAAGTGCAGCCAGAATGCTCCTTGGAAGCAAGAATAGCCAGACTTTGTCTCACCTATTTTGATCATGTTGTAAGAAGGGACCATTCCCTTGAGAAGGATGTCATGCTTGGTAGGGTAGAGGGTCAATGAAAGAGGGGGATGTCTTCATCGAGATGGATTGACATGGTGGCTGCAATGATGGGCTCAAGTATAGCAGGGATTGTGGGGCTGGCGCAGGGTTGGGCAGTGTTTCGTTCTGCTGTGCATGAGGTCGCTATGAGTCGGAAACGACTCGATGGCACTTAGCAACAACAACAATATCCCAGTTGCTACTCACCAAAATAGGATGTGGAACAATGTTTTTGTGCAGTACATTATGCCAATTGAGCTTGACGTTCCCTGGGACCATGGTCCCAAACCCACAGGTCCAACTACTTGCTCCTTCTGGGTAGCTGTGTGTGGCCAAGAAGTCAGCTCTACTGTATAATTGGACATTCTTACAGAACATACAAATACACTTGTAGAAACATCATATGTCACCCTTATACATGGTCATGGGAACACTCCCCCCTGCATAGACATACCAGATCATTTGGCCTATATACCCATCTATTCACCCATAGAACAATGTTTGTCATCATTGATAATGCAGTGCTGTATGTGCAAGAGGGTTCATCTTTATTATCTGTATCTCCCATGCACCTCTCTGTCTTCTTCTTCCTCAGTGCCACTGTTTTGATCACTCACTTTGATGCATGGCTCTTCTCTTCACCAAAATCAATACTTGTCTCTACCTATCTAGCAGTGTTCCCTGCCATCCCGTCCCCACCCTAGTAACCAACAATGAAAGTATCATTCTATATATAAACCTTTCCTTGACTTTTCACAATAGTGGACTAATACAATGTGTGTCCTTCTGTGATTGACTTATTTCACTAAGCAAAATGTCTTTCAAGTTCATTCATGTTATGTGGTGTTTTACAGATTCTATGTTATTATTTAGGGTTGCATAATATTCTATTGTGTATATGTACCATAGTTTGGTTATTCATTCTTTTGTGGATGGACACATAGATTGTTTCCATCTTTTGGTATTGTAAATAGTGTTTCAATGAGCATGGGTGTGCATATATCTGTTCTTGCCCTGGCTTTCATTTATTTGGGATATATACCTAGTAATGGGATTGCTGGATCAAATGGTATTTCTAATTCTAACTTTTTAAGGAATAACCATACTGTTTTCAACAGTGGTTGTATCATTTTACATTCTCATCAGCATGCATAAGAGTTCAAATCTCTCCACACCATCACCAACCAAAAGAAAACCAAACTCAGTGGCACTGAGTCAATGCCGACTCATAGTGACCCCTCCTTGCATTTCTGAGGTGTTCTGTCTACAGAAGTAGATTGTCCAATCTTCTTTCTGAGAATTGGCTGGTAGGTTTGAACTACCAGCCTTCTGCTTAGCAGTCAAATGCTTTAGGCAATTTTTTTCTGTCTTGTTGAATTTTGCTATTGTGCTAGGGCAAGATCATAACTCATTATTTTGATTTTCATTTCTCTAATGGCTAATAATCATGAATATTTCTTCATGTGTTTGTTGGCTGCCTGAATATCCTCTTTGGTGAAATGTCTATTCATGTCTTCTGCCCATTTTTTAATTGGGTTCTTTGTCTATTTGTTGTTGAGGTGTTGGAGTTTTCTATAAATTTTAGAGATAAGTCCCTTGTTAGATATGTCATTGCCAGATTTTTTCCCCCAATCTGTAGATTCTCTTTTGATTCTTTTAGAGAAGTCTTTAAAAGCACATAAAAATGTAATTTTTAGAAGGTCCCATTCATCTATTTATCTTCTGATGTTTGTGCATTTTAGGTTACGATGGATATGTCATATATAAGGGCTCTAAATTTGCCCCCAATTTTTGCCTTGAAGAACTTTACAGTTTTAGGTTTCACATTTAAGTCTTTGATCCATCTGGAGTTAAGTTTTGTGTATGGTGTGAGGTACAGATTTTGTTTCATATTTTGCAAATGGATATTCAGTTTGGCCAGCACCATTTGTTAAACAATCTCTTCCCCATTTAATAGATTTCACCCCACTGGCAAAGATCAGCTGACCATAAGTCAATGGATCTATTTCTGGGTTCTTAATTCTATTGGATTGGTATATGTGTCTGGCATTGTACTAATACCAGGTTGTTTTGACTACTGTGGCTGAATAGTAGGTTATGAGATCTGGGAGTATGAGACATTCTACTTTGTTGTTCTTCTTCAATAGTGCTTTGCTTATCCAAGATCTTGTTCCTTTCCAAATAAAATTAGTAATTGTTTTTTCCATATACTTAAAGAATGTTCAAGGCCATGCCCCTGGATAGGTAGATGGGTGTGTGGTCCTCGGTGTTTCTGGGGTGGCTTTATTCAAGACCTGCACTGGGACAAGTAGGTGGAGATGTGGTGCTCGGGGTTTCTGGGGAAGCTTTATTTAAGGCTGTGACCCCAGACAGGTGGAGAAGTGAGCAGAGTGGTTAGGGAAAACTAAAGGAGACAATCTTGTCTATCAGTATGTTGACTCCTATGGAGGCTTGCATTTTGCTGTAAGGCTGGAGGCTATGCCACTGGTGTTGCAAAGTGTCAGCAAGGTTTCCCATGGTGGACAAGTTTCAGCAGAGCTTCTAGACTAAGACAGACTTGGAAGAAGGAAAAGGCCATCCACTTCTCAAAGAATTGGCCAGTGAAAACCTTATGAATAGCAGTGAAACACTCTGATATGTTACTAGAAAACTTTATGAATATCCCTGAAATATTGTCTGATATAGTGCCAGAAGATGAGCCCATTAGGTGGAAGGCATTCAAAATTTGACTGGGCAAGAGCTGACTCTGCAGAGTAGAGATGACCTTAATGATATGGATGGAGTACATCTTTTGGGACCTCCATTGGCTGAAAATAAAGTAGAAACAGGTGCAAATACCCATTAATAATCAGCACATGCAATATAGGAAGTGTGAATCTAGGAAAATTGGAAGTTTTCAAAAGTCAAAAATGAAATGGAATGCATAAAGATCGATATCCTAGGCATTAGTGAGCTGAAATGGACTGCTTTAAGCTATTTTGAATCAGACAACCATATGATCTACTCTGCCAAGAGTGACAAATTGAAGACTAATGGTGTGGAATTTATCATCACAAAGACTGTTTCAATATCTGTGCTGAAGTACAATGTTGTCCATGATGATAATATCCATAGGCTTACATGGAAGACCAATTAATACTACTATTATTAAAATCTATGCACCAACCACCAAAGCCAAATATGAGGAATTAGAAGATTTCTACCATGTTATGCAGTCTGAAATTAACTAAACGTGCAATCAAGATGTGTTGATTATCATTTGTGACTGGAATGCAAAAGTAGGAAACCATGAAGAATCACCAGTATTCGAAAAATGTGGCCTTTGTGATAGAAATAATGCTGAAGATCTCATGACAGAATTTGTAAGACCAGCAACTCACTCATGGCAAATACTTTTTTCAACAACATGAATGATGGCTATACATGTGGACTTCACCAGAAGGAAAACATAGGAATCAGATTGACTATATCTGTGGCAAGAGGAGATAGAGTTCAATGTTGTTGTTGTTGTTAAGTGAAGTCGAGTCATTTCC
>NW_006922246.1:487348-489000 GCF_000298275.1 Orycteropus afer afer | reverse complement strand
TTCTTTTCTTGTCTTTTTAGTGATCTCTTGCTTTCTTCATGGATAATGTTCTTGATATCTTCCCATAATTCATCTGGCTTTCGGTCATTGGTATTCAATGCATCAATCTATTCTTTAGATGATCTCTAAATTCAGGAGGGATATATTCAAGATCATACTTTGGCCGTCCACTTCTCAAAGAATTGGCCAGGGAAAACCTTATGAATAGAGTTCAATCATAAGCCAAAACAAGACTGGGAGGTGATTGTGGAACAGACCATTAACTGCTCATATGCAAGTTCAACTTGAAGTTGAAGACAATTGAAACAAGCCCATGAGAGCAAAAATAGGACCATGATAATATCCCTCCAGAATTTAGAAACCACCTGAAGAATAGATTTGATGCATTGAACATCAATAACCAAAAAACAGAGAAATTGTGGGATGATATCAAGACTATCATCCATGAAGAAAGCAAGAGGTCATTAAAAAGACACGAAAGGAAGAACAGACCAAAACAAATGTCAGAAGAGACTCTGAAACGTGCCCTTGAGTGAAGAGTAGCTAAAACAAATGGTAGAAATGACCAGATAAAAGAGCTGAACAGACGATTTCAAATAGCAGCTTAAGAAGACAAAGTCAATTATTATAATGAAATGTGAAAAGACCTGGAGTTAGGAAACCAAAAGAGAAGAACATGCTCAGCATTTCTCAAGCTGAAAGTACTGAAGAAAATATTCAAGCCTTGAGTTGCAATATTGAAAGATTCTATGGGCAAAATATTGAATGATATAGGAAACATAAAAAGAAGATAGAAGGAGGACACAGGATAACTACCGAAAAGAATTAGGCAATGTTCATCCATTTCAGGAGGTTCCATATGATCAAGAGTCAATGGTATTGAAGGAAGAAGTTGAGGCTAGACTGAAATAATTGGTGAAGAACAAGGCCCCAGAAATTGATAGAATACCCATTGAAATGTTTCAATAAATGGATGCCCTGCTGTAGGCACTCACTCGGCTATGCCAAGAGATTTGGAATACAGCTACCTGGCCAACTGACTGGAAGAGATCTGTGTTTGTATCCATTCCAAAGAAAGGTGATCGCACAGAATGTGGAAATTATCAAATAATATCATTAATTTCATGTCCAAATAAAATCTTACTGAAGAGAATTTAAAAATCATTGCAGCAATATATTGACAGAAAGCTTCTAGAAATGCAAGCTGGTTCAGAAAAGGATGTGGAATGAGGGATATCATTGCTGATATCAGATGGATCTTAGCTGAAAGCAAAGAATACCTGAACGATGTTTACTTATGTTTTATTGACTATGCAAATGCATTTGATTGTGTGGATCATAACAAATTATGGATAACATTGAGAAGAATGGTAATTACTGAACACTTGATTGTGCTTTTGAGGAATCTGTACATAGATAAGGAGGCTGTCGTTCAAATAGAACAAGTGGATACTACATGGTTTAAAATCAGGATTAGAGTGTTTCAGGATTGTATCCTTTCATCCTACTTATTCAATTTGTACGCTGAGCAAATAATCTGAGAAACTGGACTATATGAAGAAGAAAACAGCATCAGGATTGGAAGAAGACTCATTAACAACCTGAGGTACACAGGTGACACAACTTTTCTGGCTGAAAGTGAGGTTGACTTC
>NW_006922246.1:469649-486173 GCF_000298275.1 Orycteropus afer afer | reverse complement strand
CTTCAACCTTCATCAGTAGGTGCCTTAAGTCATCCTCACTTTCAGCAAGCAAAGTTGTATCGTCTGCATATCTCAGGTTGTTAATGATTCTTAAGAGTACCATAGACTGCTAAAAAGACTAGCAAATATGTCCTGGAAAAAGTGCAGCTGGAATGCTCCTTGGAAGTGAAAATGGCCAGACTTCATCTCACCTACTTTGGTCATGTGTTCTGGAGGAACCATTCCCAAGAGAGGTTATTATGCTTGGTAAAGTGGAGGATCATGAAGAAGGGGAAGGCTCTTAAAGAGTTAGATTGACATAGTGGCTGCAATGATGGGCTTAGGTATAGCAAGGAGCATGATGCTGGCACATGACTGGGCAGTGTTTCGTTCTGCTGTGTATAGGGTCACTATAAGTCAGAGATGACAAGATGGCACCTAACAACAACAACAACAACGTTGATGGGATCTGGATTGGGATTGCATTGACTGTATAGATTGCTTTGGGTAGTACTGACATTTCCACAATGTTCAATCTTCCTATCCTCGAGCATGTTCTTCCATTTACATAGATCTCTTATGGTTTCTTGAAGTAGTGTTTTGTAGTTTTCTTTGTACAGGACTTTTGTTTCTCTTGTAAGATTTATTCCCAAGTATTTTATTTTTTTGGGAGCTATTGTAAATGATATTGATTTCCTTGTTTCTTTTTCAGCAATCTCTTTGCTGGTGTAGAGGAATCCAAGTGCTTTTTGATGTTGATCTTGTATCCTGTCACTATGCTAAATCTCTCAATTAGTTACAGTAGTTATTTTGCTGAGTTTCTTGGGTTTTCTATGTATAGGATCATATCATCAGCAAATAGGTAGCATTACTTCTTCCTTACCAATTTGGATGCCTTTGATTTATTTCCCTTTCTTACCTAATTGTCCTGGCTAAGACTTCCAATATAATGTTGAGGAGAAGTAGTGATAAAAGACATCCTTGTTTGGTTCCTGATCACAAGGGGAATGTTTTCTGTCTCTCTCCATTGAGAATAATGTTGGCTGTTGGTTTTGCATATATGACCTTTATTATGTTGAGGGATGTCCTTTCTGTTCCTATTTTGCTAAGTTTTTTAGTCAGGAGTGTTGGATTTTGTCAAATGATCATGTGGTTGTTTTTCTTTTTTTTTATTTATGTGATGGATGATGTTGACTGTTTTTCTAATGTTAAACCATCCTTGCATACCTGGTATGAAACTCACTTGGTCATGATATAAATTTTTTTTTTAATATGTTTTTGGAGTCTATTGGCTAAGATTTTGTTAAAGATTTTTGCACCAATATTCATAAGGGATATTTGTCTATGGTTTTCCTTTATAGTGATGTTTTTGCCTTGTTTTGGTTTCAAGGTTATGCTTGCTTCATAAAAATGGATTTGGGAGATTCTATCTTTTTCTGTGTTTTGGAATAGTTTGAATAAGATTGGTGTCAATTCTTCTCTCAACATTTGGTAGAATTCTCTGGTGAAACCATCTTGTCTAGGGCTTTATTTTGTTGGCAATTTTTGTATACCTATTTGATTTCTTCTTTGGTTATAGATCTGTTCATCTTCTCCACCACAGTCTGTGTTGGTTTAGGTAAGTAATGTGTTTCTAGAAACCTGTAATTTCTACCAGATTTTCAAATTCGTTGGAGTACACTTCTTCATAGTATCCTGATATTTTCCTTTTTATTTCAGTTGGTTCTGTAGTAATGTCACCCAATTTGTTTCTTATTCGTGTTATTTATATTCTCTCCCTTTTCTTTTGTTAAATTTCCCAGCAGTTTGTCAACTTTATTAAGCTTTTCAAAAAACCAACTTCTGGTCTTGTTGATTCTTTCTATTCTGCTCAAATCTTTATTATTTCTTTTCTTCTGGTGAATATAGGCTTTTTTTTTTTTTCTGCTCTTTTTCTAGTTGTTGGAGATGTTGGTTTGAAGTGTTCATTTTGGCTCTTTCTTCTTTTTTGATGTGTGCATTTTTGCTATAAATTGACCTCTGACCATTGCTTTTGATGTGTCCCAAAGATTTGGTATGTTGTGTTTTCATTCTCATTTGATTAAATGAATTTTTCATTTTCATTTTTTGTTTCTTCTATTACCCAGCCATTTTTAAGGAGGGTGTTGCTGATTTTCCATGTGTTTGCTCTTTTTCCATTAAAAATTCTATTATTGATTTCTAATTTGATAGCATTGTGTCTGAGATGATTATTTGCAGTATTTCAATGGTTTTAAATGTATTGAGGCTTGCTTTATGGCCTAACATATGGTTCATCATGGGGGATGTTTCATGCACACTGGAAAAGAATGTATAATATGGTGTTGTAGGGTGAAGTGCTCTGTAGATATCTATAAGATCAAGTTGTTGGATTGTATTGTTTAGTTCTTCTGCATCTGTTGAGTTTCTTTCCAGTAGTTCTATCTTTCATTGAAAGTGGTGTATTCAAGTCTCCTAGTGGAGCAATGCCTAAGGAATTTGACTGCTAACCAGAAGCCTGGTGGTTTAAACCAGTCATTCCTTGGAAGGAAGACTGGACAATCTAATTCTGTAGAGATACTGCCTCAGAAATCCAAGGAGGGGTCACTATGAGTCGGAATTGACTCAATGGCTGTCATCTATTTGTCTTTTCCATTCTGTCAAAGTCTGATTTATATTTTGGATCTCTTTCATGGGGTACACAAATATTTATTATGGTTATGTTGTCTTTTCTCAAATTATTCTTTAATCATTATATAATGTCCTTCCTTGTCTCTCATGGTGGCTTTTGTCTTAAAGTCAGTTTGATCAGAAATTAATATTGTGATTCTTGCCCTTTTTTGATTGACATTTGCTTAATATATCTTTTTCCAAACTTTTAGTTTGATTTTTAGTCTGTTTTTGTCTTTGTCTCTAAGGTGTGCCTCTTGTAGACAGCATATTTTAGGGTTATGTTTTCTTATCCAGCTGGCAACTCTCCATCTTTTGAGTGGTGCATTTAATCCATTTCCATTTGTTGTAATTATTGACAAAAATGAATTTGTTGTTGTCATTTTGTTATCTACTTGTGGTAGTTAAAGTTGTATGTCAACTTGGTTGAGCCTGGTTGAGTGGCTGGGCAGTTGGTGGAAGTTATTCTCCAGATGAGACTGGCAACCAAATGCATGGTGGGATCCATCACAACCAGCTGAGTACCTGCGTTAGGGATGTGGTCTGCTTCCTGTATATAAGAAGCTCCTTTGGGAATGGTCTCTAGCTTATGGCATGCTTGAATACTGCATGTAGCTGAGTCACTGTTCAGCAGCCTGCCATGCTCTGCCATTCTTGGAACTTTTAATGGACTTGAAGTAATGGTCTGCTATGTGGTTTCATAATATTGGAACTGTGCCTTATTACTTGTATACCTTGGGCTTGTCAGCCTCAGCAGCAAGCAGGTGAGTGAAGAAAAGCCTCCAGCTTCAGTGGGCCAGAGCTGTAGCCCAAGTTTGAGGGGCTTTAACCCAGTTAAAAAAGAGCTTGACATTTTGAACTCAGACTTAAAGCCTCCAAATTGTAAGAATAAACTCCTGTTTGTTATGGCTATCCCATTTGTGGTATAATCCTGTCAGAGTGGCACTAGGTAAGCAAAACAGAGCTTTTTCATGGTGCTGCTGATTTTCTTGTTCCATATAACTTTCTGTGATCATCTTCATTATGAATTGTGTTCTCATTGCCTTTGTTGCTATTGTTTTCTTATTTGCTAAATATTTGTGCTTGTCTTCTTTTTTATTGTGATGTGAAGGTTTATCAATTCTCTTTGAGGTTACCTGGTGATATAAAATTTTCTTCCCAAGTTTGGACCAGTCCATTCTCTCTTGAAATTGTCTTGACTTCCTCATCATTTAGAAGTCCTGTAACTACACTATTTTTTTCCTCTTTTTTGTTTATAGTTTTCCTCATTTGTGAACTGATGTCCTCTGGTTCCCTATTTACAATCTTGTAAGCTTATTTTACTTCGGATACTTCCATAACTGGGTTTTCTGGGTTATGTCATCATGTGTATTAAAGGTCGTTTTTTGTTTGTTATTGTTGATTCTCTGTCCAAAGGATTCCCTTTAGCATCTTTTGTAAGGTTGGTCTTGTTTTAACAAATTCCTTTAATACATGCTTATCTGGAAATCTCCTAATTTCACGATTATATTTGAGGGTCAATTTTCCTCGGTATATAAATCTTGCTTGGAAATTTTTCTCTTTCAGGGTTTTATATATATCTTCCCACTGCCTTGTCACCTGCATGGTTTCTGCTGAGAAATTAGAGCTTAGTCTTATAGGTTGCACTTTGTAGATAACTTTTTGTTTTTCTCATGCTGCTTTCAGGATTCTTACTTTGTCTTTAGTTTTGATGAGATTGATGATGATATGTCTTGTGATTTTTGGGGGGGATCTTTCCTGTCTGGGGTTCATTGGACTTCCTGAATGGAAGTCCGATATTCTAATCCTTCACCATATCAGGGAATTTCTCTTCCTACAAATCTTTGACAATTTTCTCTGTAGTTTTCTTTTTATCTTCCTGTTCTGGAATTCAGATTACATGTAAGTTACTCTTTTTGATGGCATCTCACACAAATCTGAAGCTTTCTTCATTTTATTTTTATCTTTTTCTTCTAATGTATTCCTTTCCAAAGAAGTATTGAAGTATTTGTCTTCAATCCCACTAATTCTGTCTTCCATTGATTTGATTCTACTCCTTTGCCCTTTCAATGTGTTATCTATTTCTGAAAATTTAGTGTTAATCTTGTGGATTTTTATCTGTAGCTTTTGTATAATTTCTAATTTTCATTTATTTTGCCATTTTGTTCCTGTATTGTCTTCCAAATTTTTCTAGGGCTTTGCCTGTGTTTTCCTTGATCTATTTCTCAGTCATTGAAGGTGCCTATATATAATGCTTTTGAATTCCTTACCAGGGAGTCCTATTGCTGCTTCTTCCTCAGGGATATGTTCTGGTTCTATAATCTTGTTCCTTTTTTCTACTGCTTTATCTTGTTTCTTTTTGTAGACTGTGATGGTCTGTTGTCTCCAATGTTGTTGCATTTATATTTAATTTGTCTTTGTATGCTGGAATGATTTGCTCAAGATTTTCATTTTCTTCTTTTTGTTTGGATGTATCTGAATAAGCAAGGTACTGTGCTCCCTTATTTGATAGTTGGAAGCACTTATGCACTCACACCTGTCTCTTGGTGGTTGTAAAAGGGAATGAGAGTGGCTTCACAGATCCCTGTTAGCTGTTTGTGAAGAGCAATTAAGGGTGAATTGGGATTGTATTGAGTGTCGTATATCATTGGCCAGTTGGTGCAGAAGCAAGAGGTGGCACTCACTCAGTAGGTGGGGCTGCAGGAGGTGCAGGTATGGTTGCTGTCTCCCACTCAGTTAGAGAAAAACAACAATGAAAAAAACATCAAAAAAGTAAAAGCAAGAGGACAAAAAACACACACTACATAAACACCCAGGAACAATCACCAGAAAGAGAAAGAATAAAAAAAAGAAAGGCAATAAATGAGATGAAATATTTAAAGTAAAGCTTTAAAAAGACAAAAGAAATAGAAATAGAGAAAAAAGAAACCCACAATATCTGTAGAAGGGAGAATATGAGAAAAGAGGTAGAGTAAAAGAATAATGAAGGAAAAAAATGGGAAAAAATGCAAAAAATTAAAAAGAAAGGGAGAACTGTGAGAAAGAAACAAATGATAAACAGGGAAAAGAAAGGGAGAAAAAGCCAAAAACTAGAACCTGGGAGGAGAAGAAGAAAAAAAATAAAGATAAAAAGGAAGAAGAAGAAAAAAATAAAATAAAACAAGCAAACAGGAAGCAGAAAGAAACAAGAAACAAAAAACAAATCTGGGGATGGGGCGGAGCACCCAGGCTCCATCAGAGAGTGCACAGATTGGTATGGAATTCCTGCAGGCCCAGAAGGTGGGTGGGAGTGAGAAATGGCCATACTTCTGTTCAACAAGAGGGTATGAGGTATTAGTGTAACAAAGGGATAGCCCACCTTTCCAAGTCCTCAGCCTCTGGTATGTCTGTGCTATCTTTAGCAGATGGAACCTATTCTTAGGTCTCTGGAATCTGAGAGAACACTGTCACTTTAAATATCCAAAATTGTCAAACTGCTTGTAAACATTCAAAATGGTAGCACCCTCTGGACAGGCAAAAGTCCACAGCTCAGTCTGTCACCTTCTTTGTTGTTTCCCTTTTTAGTCATTGCCTACCAGTGCAGTCTTCCTTGCTGCCCTTGGTAAGCAGGACTGATTTTTAGGTTAATTCTTAGGTTGTAACACCACTTGGAAATATCCAAACTGTCAATGCCCTCAGGATCGCTGACAGTCTGAAGCTCAGTTTGTCTCCTTATTCAATATTTTCATGTAGGTTGTTCTACTAGTTGGTGTTTAGTCCACTTCTGTATCCTTCCTTTCAAAGCTCAGGGCTCCAAGATTGTATTCTGCATCTATGTCAGTCAGTTTCTCTTTTCTTTGTTGAAGAGGGTCTGTGTAGTTTGTCTGCGTATTCCACCATCTTACCAGAACTTCCTCAATATTTATTTTTTATTTCATTTTTTTGGTTATAGTTATTCATTTCTGCCTGTCTCTGTCATTATTGTGACTGTAGATCAGGTTTTTTGTTTTGTTTTCTGTTTGTTTGTTTTTGTATGCTTCACATATTGTAGAAAATGAATAAATGGTGACTTGTATATGCAGAAATAATTTTAATATAATCTCAAAACTCTAAACCTTATGTTTTAATATATTTTTTTTCTTTTTTTAATAGAAAATTTGAAGAAGATGTGTAGAGGTATAATTAACCTAATATAATATTCACTTATTTTAAGGGTAGAGTTTAATTATTTTAATAAACTTAAACAGTTGTGAATGTATTGCTTCTAAGAAGTTTTAAAGTACCGTCATATCCGCAAAAGTTCTCTTAAATTCTTTGCAACAAATACCTTCTTCCTACTCTAGTCCTAGACAATCATATATTTATATTGTCTTTATAGTCCTTCCTAGAAATCCATACAAATGGAATCATACAATATGTTGTGTTTTGTATCTGGCTTCTTTAACTTAACATAATTTTTAAGGTTGATCCATATTATTGCATGTATCAATAATTCTTTTTTTTGTTTTTTTGGCTGAGTGGTACTCCATTATAATAATACACCATATATTGCTTAACTTTTAACCAGTTGGTGAATGTTTGGGTTCTTTCCACTTTCTGGTTACTATAAGTAACATTTCTATTACTTTTAGGTACAGGAATTTGGGGGACATAATTTTCATTTCTTTAGCGTAGACTCCTAGGGATGAAATAGCTGAGTGGTATGGTAAGTGCATGCTTAACATTTGGAAAATTGGCAAATTGTTTTACCACGTCAATGTAATTTCACATTTCCACTAAAATAATAATGTTTTCAGTCTTCTCATTCTTAACAACATTAAATATTGACAGTCTTATATATATATATATATATATATATATATATTCTAGCATCTATAGATTACATCTCAGTATAGATTACACTTCAGCATAGATTTCACATCAACATAAAGAAAAAAGAAATCCTCACAACTGGGCCAATTAGCAATGTCATGATAAATCGAGAAAAGATTGACGTTGTCAAGGATTTCATTTGACTTGAATCTATACTTAACATCCATGGAAGCAGCAGTCAAGAAATCAAATGACATATTGCAATGGGTAAATATATTGAAAAATATGTCTTTTAACTATTAAAGAAAATGATACAACTTTGAATAAGGTACAACTGACTCAAACCATGCTAATTTCAATAGCCTCATAAGCATGTGAAAGCTAGACAATGAATAAGGGAGACTGCAGAAGAATAGATGCATTTGAATTATGGTGTTGGAAAAGAATATTGAATATACCATGGACTGCTGCAAGAATGAACAAACCTGTCCTGGAAGAAGTACAGTGAGATTGCTCCTTTGAAGTGAGACTGACCAGACTTCGTCCATCATACTTTACTCATGTTATCAGAAAGAACAAATCCCTGGTGAAGGGTATCATGCTTGATAAGGTAAAGGGTCAGATAAAAAGGGGAAGACCTTTGATGAGATGGATTGACACAGTGGCTGCAACAATGGGCTCAAGCATAGAGAAGATTGTGAGGATGGGCCAGGATCAGCCAGTATTTCATTCTCTTATACATGTGATATTTCATTCTCTTATACATGTGGTATTTCATTCTCCTATATATGTGGTCATTATTAGTCTTAACTGACTATTGTTGTTGGTGACAAAGTATGAGACACAAAGTTTGTCTATTCTCACTTCTAAGGAGCATTCTAGCTGTACGTTTTGAGAAACAGATTTGTTCATTCTGGCAGTCAATTCTATATTCAATATTTTTCCAATAACAATTCAAGCCTACCAATTCTTCTGAGATTTTCCTATTCACTGTCCAGCTCTCTCACACATATTGTTGTTGTTGTTATGTGTCATCGAGTTGGACCCAACTCATAGCGACCCCTCCTTGGGTTTCTGAGGCAGTATCACTATGGAAGTAGATTGCCCCATCTTCCTTCCGAGGAGTGGCTGGTGGGTTTGAACCGCCAGCCTTCTGGTTAGCAGTCAAGTGCCTTAGCCACTATGTTACCAGAGCTCCCAACATATTAGGCTATTGAAAATACTGTGGGTTGGGTCAGACACACCTTAGTCTTCAAAGTGACATCACTGCTCTTCAACACTTTAAAGACAATGTAGCAAATTTTCCCAATGCAAAACATCATTTGAATTCTTGCTTCCATGGGCATTGATTGTGTATCCAAGTAAAATAAAATCTTTGACAATTTGAATATTTTCTTCATTTATTGTGATGTTGCTTATTGGCTAAGTTGTGAGAACTTTTGTTTTCTTTGGGTTAACGTGTAATCCATACTGAAGACTGTGGTCTTTGATCTTTGCCAGTAAGTGCTTTAAGTCATCTTCACTTTCAATAAGCAAGGTTGTGTCATCTGCATATAGCAAGCTGTTAAGAAGTCATTCCCCAAAACTGATTCCACATTGTTATTCGTATAGTCTGGCTTCTCAGATTATTTGCTCAGCATAAAGATTGAACAAGTATGGGGAAAGGAAACCACATTGATGCACACCTTTCACGTATCATGGAGTATGCTCTTACCTGTTCTAACTACAGCCTCTTAGTCTATTTACAGACTCCTCATGAACACAATTAAGTGTTCTATAATTTCCATTCTTCTCAATGTTATCTGAATTTGTTATGATCCATACAGTCAAGTCCTTTACATAGTCAATAAATCACAAGTAAACATATATAGTATTATTTGTTTTCAGCTAAGAACAATCTGACATCAGCAATCATGTACCTTTTCCACATCCTCTTCTTAATCCAGCTTGAATTTATGGCAGTTTCCTGTCAATATAGTTTTGCAGCCATTTTTTAATTATCTTCAGCAAAATTTTACTTGCATGTGACATTAATGATATTGTTCAGTAATCCCTACATTCTGTTGGATTGCCTTTATTTGGAATGGGCACAATATGGACCTCTTCCAGTCAGTTGGCCTGGTAGTCATCTTCCAAATTTGTTGGAATATAGGAGTAAGTGCCTTCAGCTCTATATCTATTTCTTGAAACATCTCAATGGGTATTCCATCAATTCCTGGAGACTTGTTTTTCATAAGTCCACTTAATGCAGCCTGGACTTCTTCTTTCAGTGAGGGGTCATCAATAGTGGACAAGTTTCAGCAAAGCTTCCACACTAAGACAGATTAGAAAGAAGGACAGGACCATCCACTTCTGAAAACACTGGTCACAGATAACCTAATGAATAGCAGTGAAACGCTGTTTGATGCATTACTGAAAAATATTATGAATTGCAGTGAAACACTGATATAGTTGAGATTGATATAGAGGGCTGGAAGATGAGCCCTCAGGTTGGAAGGCCCTCAAAATATGACTGGGGAAGAGTGGCCTCCTCAAAGTGGAGTTGACCTTAATGATGGGGATAGAGTAAAGCTTTCAGTCCCTTCATTTGCAGATGGGGCACAACTAAAAATAGGAAGAAATAGCTGTAAACATTCATTAATAATCATTATATGGAATATACAAAGTATGAATCTAGAAAAATTGGAAATTGTCAAAAATGAAACAGAATGCACAAAGTGTGATATTCTTTGCATTAGTGTGCTGAAATGGAGTGGTATTGGTCATTTTGAATCAGACAATTACATAGTATACTATGCCAGGAATGACAAATTAAAGAGAAATAGTATCACATTCATCATCTAAAAGAACGTTTCAAGATACATCCTGAAGTACAATGCTGTCAGTGTTAACATAATATCTACAGGCCTAAAAGAGGACTAGTTAATGCCGCTATTATTCAAATTTATACACCAACCACTCAAGCCAAAGATGAAGCAATTGAAGATTTCAATTGTGCAAGCTGAAATTGATCAAACACGTAATCAAGATGCATTGATAATTACTGGTGATTGGAACGTGAAAGTTGGAAACAAAGAAGAATCAGCAGTTGGAAAATATGGCCTTGGTGATGGAAATGATGCTTGGGATCACATGATAGAATTTTGAAAGACCAATGACATATTCATTGAAAATATATTTTTCAGCAACATATATTGTGACTGTAAACATGGACTTGGCCATAAGAATATAGAGGAATTAAATCTATACATCTGTGTAAATTTGCAATGGAGAAGCTTGATATCATTGTTCAAAACAATGTGAGGTGCCTACTGTGCAACAGGCCACCAATCGCTCATATGCAAGTTCAAGTTAAAGCTGAAGAAAATTAAAATAATTCCATGACAGAAAAATACAACTTTTATTATACCTCATGTAAATTTAAAGACCATCTGAAGAATAGATTTGAGACATTGAACACCCAATGACAAAAGACTAGCTGAGTTGTGGGATGACATCAAGAATATCACACATGAAAAAAAAAAACAGGAAAGGAAGAAAAGATCAAAATGGATGCCAGAAGAGACTCTGAAACTTGCTCTTGAATGTAAAGTAGATAAAGGGAATGGAAGAATTGATGGAATAAAAGATGAACAGAAGATTTCAAAGGGCAGCTCAAGAAGAGAAAGTAAAGTATTGTAATGGAATGTACGAAGACCTGGAATTTGAAAACCAGAGGGTAAAAGCACACTTGGCTTTTCTCAAGCTGAAAGAACTTAAGAAAAAATTCAAGCCTCCTTCAAAATTGCAATATTGAAGGATTCCAAGGGAAAAATATTGAATGATGCAGGAAACATCAAGAGAAGGTGGAAGGAATACACACAATCACTGTACCAAAAGAATTGGTTGACTTTTAACCATTTCAGGAGGTAGCATATGATCAAAAACTGTATCAAATAGAAGAATGGAATTAGAAACTCTTGCTTTGTTCCCTATCCTGTAGGAAAACAGTCTTATACCAGTTAGTATGTTGTTAGCTGTAGGATTTTCAAAGATGCCCTATTATCAGTTTAAGAACATTTCCTTACATTGAAAACATTTCCTTATTTTGGGAACATTTCCTAAAATTCCTTATATAATAACTTATATGGAAGGAAGTTTGGACAATCCTACTTCCGTAGTGATACTGCCTCGGAAACCCAAGGAGGGGTTGCTATGAGTCGGGGCCGACTCAATGGCACATAACAACAACAACAACAACAACATATAAGATAACCACTTACTGGATTATGATGTTAAAGCATTTTTATATACAGTTGTATTTAATTTGCTAATATTTTGTTAAAGATTTTTATGTCTATATTTGAGGGATATTGACCTGTCTTTTCAGTTCCTAATGATTCTTTTGTTTCCATTTTGGTGTCAGGGTAATAGTGACCTTATAAAATCTGAGAAAGTCTCTCTATCACCTTTAGTTCCTTAAAGAATTGTCCAGAATGTGTATTATCTCTTTCTTAAATGTTTTCTGGCATCCATCAGCAATGCCATATGAGCCTGTATTTGTTCTGTGCAGAACAACAATTAAATTACAAATTCAATGGCATTGTGCCCAAGGCATTTGACTGCTAACCAGCAAGTTGGCAGTTCAAACCCAACAGCCCCTCCATGGAAGGAAGACTGGGCAATCTGCTATCATAAAGATTTACTGCCTCAGAAACTCAAAGGGGGTTGCTATGAATCAAAATTGACTCGGCAGCAGTGAGTTTGGTTTTTGGTTTTAATATAACTCTACTCATTTTTTTGTGTTCTCTTGAATCAGTTGCAGTAATTTCGAATTTCAAGATGTTCCTTTCATCTCACTGGGGTTAGCTGCCCATATTTAGCTGGCAAAGCCTCCAGCCTACAGTTGAGTCTTCTATCTCTCTTCTCAAAGTTGCTGGGTTTTGCTAATAGTCACAAATTTTTAAGGCAATGCTGTTCTCTGGGCAAGCTAGTGGGAAGGCTGATACCACTCCTAAATTAGAAAGCTGCAGATTTTCCATCACTCTCACCCAAAAAATGTTGATGTTTTGCAAGGGTGAATATCTCTCAATTTGTTGTCAGCCTTTAGCTGTTTTTTCTTACTTTGGAATGTTTTCTTGTTTATTTTTTGTATGTATTGTTTTTATTTTTTCCAGTTTCTACTATTTTCTGCTGAGGGTCATCACCTGGCACTTAAACATCACAATAACTAGAAATGATAGAGGTTTTTTTTTTTTTTTTTAATGGAAATCTTATTTTAAAAAACAATACAATCCTGTGAAAAATATAAAAAAATGGGTTCTAGCATTAGTTAGTAGTGCGCCCCTATATCAAAGTAATGAATTATAAATTAAATTATGTTTAATAAACTTGTAGCAGCATTAAATGCCTAGAAACTTGGGTTGTATAAGGATAGGTGAGTGTGTGCAGTATTTTATGAGAATAAAAAATGCAGAAGTATGTTTCTTGAGATAAAATAATTTACATATATGATAAAGTGATGTAAAGATACTTCTATAATAAAACAATGTGAAGGCAATTTCATGCCCAAGAAGTGTATGAATCTGACCTCAAATCAGAATAAAGCTGAAAGTGGAAATTATATGTTGAAATTAAACTACTTGTCATCTTATGAACAAAGAGAAAGAAAGGTTATTTTCCTACCAATGCTAAAAAAAATCATCTAATAAGAACAAGTTCTGTATAAATTGACACACTGCAAGATTTATAAACCAAATTTCTCATACAGAAGAATTTTTGATGTTGAATAGTGTCAAAAACTATCTTGCATCAACAAGTTAATGATGTTTTACTTGATGCTGTGTCATGACATTATTTGAACAAGATATGCAAAATTTTATCCAGGTGAATATAATGTTGCAATTTAACATTACTATGATACTAAACTGATTCTCATATTTAGTACTGCTACTAATATATTTAATACTATTATCTATATTTCATCTCTCCCATGACTAAGAATACCTTATGCATTAATTTATCTAAACCAGTGCCTAAAGGTGGCAATGTAACTTTAGTGTTATCCCTATATTTTTTTCTATGTTATTCCAGGCCACTGAGTCCCATGTGTTACATAACTATGGTCTTTATAATTTGTCAATTGGAATTAACTTATATTTTAAAGCCTTTGATGTTGTCATTGTTGTTAGGTGGTGAAAAGTCAGTCCCCAGTTTATGGATAACAGAACGAATTATTGCCTTGTCCTGCATGATCTTCATAATTGTTGCCATGTTTGAGACCATCGTTTTGACTATTCTGTCAATCTATTTCATTGAGGAGTTCCCTTATTTTTACTTCTTCTCTATTTAAAAGTCTTATTGCAAAACTGTTTATTTAATTTTGCGATCTTGACAAGTTATGCAAATATGTTGGACTCAAATTCAAGAGATATGGAGTACCAAACAATTAAGTACCAAACAAAATTTTAAAAAATAAATAAAATATGACAAAAAAGGCCTACAAATAGAAGTTTATGAAATTGCCCCTTCTTTCTTCATTGAGAACCAAAAAAAAAAAAACCAACCAAAAACTGCCATCAAGTTGATTCTAACTTACAATGACACTGTACAAAGTAGAACTGCCCAGTAGGGTTTCCAAGGTTGTCAATCTTTAAGGAAACAGACTATCTCATCTTTGTCTCCTTGAGCAGCTGTGGGGTTCAAGTAGCTGACCTTTTAGTTAGTAGCCAAATGCTTTAACCAGCTTTACCAATATACTGAGAAAGTAAATCACATCTATCATTTAATTTAAAAATGTCATTTTTTAACTTAAATGGAAGAAGTATATTTAAAAAAAATTTCCTCTAACTTCAAATATTGTACCCAAATGTGTACCCTGAATGCATAAGGATGATCTGAGTATATCATGTTCTCTTACTGTCTTAGTCTCTGTTCTCCAAAGAAGTAAAGCCAATTAAGTTTATATATACATGTATATATACAGAGAGAGAGAGACACATTTATCTCAAGCAAATGGCTCACACAGTTGCAGAGGCTGGCAAGTCCCAAGTCTGTGGATCACACCTCAAGCTGGAGGCTTCTTATGACTCATGCAACTACAGGGGCTGATTAACCCAACATTGGCAGCCAGTATAGCCAACTTCTGACCATGAAGGATGACACATACAAGATCAGGAGGTAAAATGGCAGGATTATTGGCTTACAAGGTGCAAGACAACAATCCCATGATCAAAGTTAACACAACAGGCCACTGGTTCAAGTATAGGAAATGCAGATGATGATGATTTAGGTGCAGAAGCAAAATCCAGCAGAAAGCCTGAGAATTTCCCAGCATGTCCAAATACACATTGGAACCAGGCCACATGCTTGAGGAAATTCCCTTTGAACTGATTGGTTGCTCACATCACATCTCATCATGGAGGTCATCACGCCACATCACATCTTATTATGGGGGATAACTACACCACACTCCTTAAACCACTTAGAATCATTGTCTAGCCATGTTGACACACAACCCCAAATGTCACACTTACCTAGAAAAGAAATAAATTGTCAGTAGAGAACATACTATTTTAAAAAAACACCTGGGGAAAAAAAAAAAAAAAAAAACACTAAATAGAAAGAGGTTGCAAAATCCCTTCCAGACATATGATTACATAAATCTCTAATATCTGATTAGCATATGGAAGGAGACTGATAATGTACACAAAATACTTGAAAGGCAATTTTTCTCCCATTAGAAACTATCTGAAATAATAAAATTCCTCAGAGAAAAGGTCTAACACTAAAAAAGACTTGACCTAGGGAGTATACCTTGGGAATATTATTTTTTTAAGATCACTGTCTGGTATGTTTGTATTCAATTATGATTTTTGAATATCTATGTTGTATGAGTAATTGAAATACTGGTGGCATTGCCTCCAGCCTCACAGTAACATGCAAGTCACCACAGTATGACAAACTGACAGACAAGTGGTGGTCACCCATGGTGGACAGGTTGCAGCAGAGCTTCCAGATTAAGACAGACTTGGAAGAAGGAAGGGGCCATACACTTCTCAAAGAATTGGCCAGTGAAACCTTATGAATAGCAGTGAAACACCATCTGATATAGTACTGGAAAACTTTATGAACAGCCCTGAAATTTTTCCAATATAATGTCAGAAGATAAGCCCTGTAGGTCTGAAAGCACTCAAAATATGACTGGGGAAAAGTGTCCTCCTCAAATTAGAGTCAACTTTTATGATGTGGATGGAATGAAGTTTTTGGGACATCTGTTTGCTGGTGTGGCATGATTCAAAAGGCAAAGAAATAGTGCAAACATTCATTAAGAATTGGAACATGGAATATACGAAGTATGATTCTAGGAAAACTCACAGTTGTCAAAAATGAAATGGAATACATAAAGATCAATATGCTAGGCATTAGTGAGCTGAAATGGCCTGGCTTTGCCCATTTGGAAGCAGAAAATCAATGATCTACTATGCTGGGAATGACAAATTGAAGAGGAATGGTGTGGCATTTATTGTCACAAAGACTGTTTCAAGATCTATCCTGAAGAACAATGTTGTCAGTGATAGGATTATATCCATACATCTAAAAAAAAGACCAGTTAACACTACTATTATACAAATATATGCACCAACCACCAAAGCCAAAGATGAGGAAATTGAACATTTTTACCAACTCCAGCAATCTGAAATTGACCAATCAAGATGTGTTGATTATTGCTGGTGATTGGAATGCAAAAGTTGGAAAAAAAGAAGAATCACCAGTAGTTTAGAGGGTAGTATTAGAGAGATCCAAATCAAAATGACAATGAGATACCATCTTGCTCCAGCACTACTAGCAAAGTTCAACAAGACAGAAAATTACAAATGCTGGTGAGTTTGTGGAGAGATTGGGACTCCCATACACTGCTGGTGGGACTGTAAAATGATACAACCATTGTGGAAAGCAGAATGGTGATTCCTTCAAAAGTTGGAATTAGAAATACCATTTGACCCAGCTATTCCATTACTAGGTATATACCCTAAAGAAGTGAGAGCCATGACAAGAACAGATATATGTTCATTGCAGCACTATTTACAATAGCCAAAAGATGGAAAC